>NC_133863.1:15527352-15710181 GCF_044706935.1 Curcuma longa
AAGCCCTCTTTTTTTTTTTTAAAAATTTGGGCTAGGTTTTTAATTAATTGGGCTGACCCAATTAATGAGAATTTAATCACAATTAAAAGCCCAACTTTTACAGCCCACCGAAACTCCTTCTATGTTCCTTTTTTTTTCTTTGCGGAAAAATGAAATCACGTGTGTGGTTGTGATTTTATTTCTTCCCCACCAAGAAAAGGTAGCCGCCAATCACGCATGAGCGTGAAACCCATTCGACGGCCCTTTTCTAAATTCGTCGCTAGTGTCGCCAACCTGCGCCGACGCCATGGCCTGTCCCAGCTGGTGCGATCACAAAACCAACGCTGAGCGTTGCTTGCGGCCGGACAGTAACCGTCGGCTACTTGCCCTTCCGCCGACGCCGACCTCCATGTCGACGTCGCTGGAGTCAGAAGGACACTTCGCTGGCCGCGGACAGCCATGCTTGTGAAGGGTTGTTCAGTGCGTTGTCGGACAAACCTGGGACGAGCCGAACGAAAGATAAAAAAAAAATAGACGCTAAACCGAGAACAGATTTCTTCCGAACGGAAGAAAATCAACAGGTAAAGTAAATTACTGCTCTGATACTAATATTAGATTTACCTGTTGTTGCGTGATTCCGGCTCCGGCGACTGGGACTGCTTCTGTCAAAGGAACGACCACGAACGGAATGGAAAGCTCCTTAAACGCCACAAACCAAATCCTCGATCGTTGTTCTTTGTTCTCCGGCAGTGTCACTTCTCCTCTTCTCTTGGACGTAACCACAGCACGCTCACGCTCACGCTCTTCACTGGACACACCAGGAATGATCGCACACACAGATCGCAGAGCCTTCCTCTCCCTTTAATAGGCAGAGGAAGTGACCTCCACGAAGTGCACAATGTTGGCGGTTTCCGTAACCACCCACCACCACCATGCTGCTCTCCACGAAGTGTACGTTGTGCACTCCATGGAGGTCGCTTCCTCTGCCTATTAAAGGGAGAGGAAGGCTCTGCAATCTGTGTGTGCGATCATACCTGGTGTGTCCAGTGAAGAGCGTGAGCGTGAGTGTGCTGTGGTTACGTCCAAGAGAAGAGGAGAAGTGACGCTGCCGGAGAACAAAGAAAGAACAGCGATCGAGGATTTGGTTTGTGGCGTTTAAGGAGCTTTCCATTCCGTTCGTGATCGTTCCTTTGACAGAAGTAGTCCCAGCCGCCGGAGTCGAGGCACGCAACAACAGGTATATAATCAATATTGGTATCAGAGCCAGTAATTTACTTTACCTGTTGATTTTATTCCGTTCGGAAGAAATCTATTCTCGATTTAGCGTCTGTTTTTTTTTCTCTTTCGTTCGGCTCGTCCCTGGTTTGTCCGGTGACGCACTGAACAACCCTTCACAAGCATGGCTGTCCGCGGCCAACGAAGTGTCCTTCTTACTCCAGCGATGCCGACATGGAGACGACGACTGGCGTCGGCGAGAGGCAAATAGCCGACGGTTACTGTCAGCGGAAAGCAACGCTTAGCGTTGGTTTTGTGATCGGCACGCCTGGGACAGGACATGGCGCCGGCGAGGTCGGCACAGGCTGGCGACAGCTAGCGACGACTGGAAAAGGGCCGTCGAATGGGTTTTCACGCTCATGCGTGATTGGCGACAGCAACATTCTGTTTGCTTGGTGGGGAAGAAATAAAATCACAACCACACACGTGATTTCATTTTTCCCAAAGAAAAAAAAATGGAACATAGAAGGAGTTCGGTGGGCTGACTTGGAAAATATGGAAAAAATAATTATTTCTTCACACAAAAGAATAGGTACATGGTTCTTGTTTTATAGAGAGATACAATAGAGAAAAAAAGGAAAACTAATGAAGACGGAAACTAATTAAAGCTAATTAAAGATTTCTATTTACAGAATGATTCTGTAATTATGACTCAATCAAGGAATTAATGGTAAATGATTCTGTAATCAATCAATGATTCTGTAATCAATTAATGATTAGTTTCCAACACTCCCCCTCAAGCTGGTTTGTAGATATCTTCCATAGCCAGCTTGCTAGTCAGCTTATCAAATTGTTTCTTGTGTAGTCCCTTCGTTAGTACATCAGCTAATTGTTCATCTGTTGGAAGATATGTCATGCATATTATTCCAGTGTTGATTTTCTCCTTGATGAAATGTTTATCCACCTCTATATGCTTTGTACGATCATGAAGAACCGGATTATGAGCTATGGAAATGGCAGCTTTGTTGTCGCAATAAACTTTCATAGGAGTTAAGTAAGAAAGCTTCAATTCCTCAAGAATTCTTTTTATCCACATCACCTCACAGATTCCATGGGCAACAGCTCTGAATTCTGCTTCTGCACTACTTCTGGCTACCACATTTTGTTTTTTACTTCGCCATGTAACTAGGTTCCCACCAACAAAGGAACAGTAGCCAGATGTTGATCTTCTATCTGTAACACTCCCTGCCCAGTCTGCATCTGTGTAGACTTCGATTTGAAGATGTCCATGTTTCTTGAATAATAAACCTCTACCTGGAGTTCCTTTTAGATATCTCAATATCCTATATACTGCCTCGAAATGTTTTTCTCCAGGTGAGTGCATGAACTGACTTACCATGCTAACTGCGAAAGCAATATCAGGCCGTGTATGAGACAAGTAGATTAATTTTCCTACAAGTCTCTGATATAGTTCCCTGTCCTTCACTTCTTCAGCCTTAGCAGCTTGTAACTTCAGATTAGCCTCAATTGGAGTCTCAACCATTTTACACCCAAGCAAACCTGTTTCTCCAAGGAGATCAAGAATATATTTTCTTTGATTAACAAATATACCTTCTTTGGATCTTGCAAATTCCATTCCGAGGAAATACTTGAGGACTCCCAGGTCCTTGATTTGAAACTCCTTTGCGAGATTCTTCTTTAGAACTGCTAATTCTGTTTCATCATCACCAGTTAAGATAATATCATCAACATAAACAATCAAGATGGCTACTTTACCCTTTTCTGAGTGTTTATAAAATATTGTATGATCTGCTTGACTCTGCAAGAAGCCATAACTGATAACAGTCTTTCCAAAGCGTTCAAACCACGCTCTTGGTGACTGTTTGAGTCCATATAATGCCTTGTTTAATTTGCACACCTTTTTACTGTCAAGTCCTTTTTCAAATCCTGGCGGTAGGCTCATAAACACCTCTTCTTCGAGATCACCATTGAGAAATGCATTTCTAACATCAAGTTGATGTAGAGGCCAATCTGAATTTACTGCAAGGGATAACAGGATTCTGATAGAGTTTATCTTAGCAACTGGAGCAAACGTCTCTTGATAGTCAATCCCATACGTCTGAGTGAAGCCTTTAGCCACTAGTCTCGCCTTGTATCTTTCAATGCTTCCATCAGCTTTACATTTTATTGTAAATACCCATTTACACCCAACTGGTTTCTTGCCCTTGGGTAGATCAACTATCTCCCAAGTACCACTTCTCCGTAAGGCATTCATCTCTTCCATAACTGCTAATTTCCAACTTGGATCATCCAAAGCCTCCTGTATATTCCTTGGAACAAACAAGTGTGAAATCCTAGAGATGAAAGCTTTATGATTTTTTGACAGTCTTTGATAGGAAAGATAATTTGCAATAGGATGATTGGTGCAGTTTCGGGCACCTTTCCTAATTGCTATAGGAACATCAAGATCAGAAATAGTAGGTGAAGAATCAGACACAATGGGAGAAATTGAAGTTGGATTAGGGATAGAGTTACCTGGAATTTCGGTGCCAGAGCTTGGGTTTTCAGACTGATGTTGTGCAGGATTGACATTCGAGTCTTTATCCCTTAGATGAAATCTCTTCCTAGTATAAACCTGAAGCTCAGAACTCAGATCGCGGTGATCAGTGTGTAGTATTTCTCCCCCTGATCGAGAGTCTCCAATACTAGGCACTAGAGGTAAGTGACTATTTTCTGGAAAACTAATATTAGGAAGTGGGATAGAAATTTCCCAAAAATTATCTTTTCTTTCACTTGTCTCCCCCTGAAGAGAATTTTTGGTAAAATAGGGGTGTGTTTCCAAAAAAGACACATCCATGCTCATAAAGAATTTTTTTGTTTGAGGATCGAAACACTTGTACCCCTTTTTATTTGACGAATATCCCAAAAATACACATTTTATAGCACGTGGTTCAAGTTTTGAACGAAATTGACACGGAACATGAACATAGACAGTGCACCCAAAAACTTTGACAGGTAAATCAGAAAACAGTCTTATTTTAGGAAAATATTTTTTAAGACAATCAAGAGGTGTTTTGTATTCCAACACCTTAGTAGGCATCCTATTTATCAAATAAGAGGCTGTCAAAATTGCTTCACCCCACAAATATTTAGGAACATGCATATAAAACATTATGGCACGTGCTACTTCAAGTAAATGTTTATTTTTTCGTTCTGCAATGCCATTTTGTTGAGGGGTATCCCGACAAGTAGATTGATGAAAAATGCCTTTTTCTTTCAAAAAATCACCCAAGTGCTCATTAAAATATTCTGTTCCATTGTCAGAATGTAAAATACAAATTTTGGTTTGAAATTGATTTTCAATTAGAGTGTAAAAATTTTTAAACAAATTTCTCACGTCAGATTTTTTATCCATCAGATAAATCCAACATAAACGTGTATGGTCGTCAATAAATGTTACAAACCATTTTTTTCCAGAAAGAGTAGTAATTTTAGATGGACCCCAAACATCACTATGAATTAAATAAAAAGGTTTGGAGGCCTGATAACTCTTTGGTAAATATGTTGCACGATGAAATTTTGCAAAAAAACAAGTTTCACAATATAAAGAAGAGCAATCAATACCTTTAAATAACTCTGGAAATAATTTTTTTAGATAGAGAAAACTAGGATGTCCAAGCCTATAGTGCCATAGCATTATTTTCTCTCGAACTGAGTTTGAACTGATACTATTAAAAACCTGAGCCTTTTTAGTACTAACAGGTATTTCATCCAAGTAGTAAAGACCTTCAATCATCCTAGCACGCCCAATCATCATCCCCGAGTTCTGGTCCTGAAATTCACAGTGTGATTCAAGAAATATAATACGACAATTAGAATCTTTAGATAATTTACTCACAGATAAAAGATTGCAGGCTAATTTAGGAACATGAAGAACAGAATTGAGATTAATTTTCTCGGTCAGTTTAATGTGTCCTTTTCCTACAATAGGCGAAAAACTACCGTCGGCAATTCTAATTTTCTCACTTCCAGAACAAGGAGAATAAGTATTGAATAAGTGAGAGCAACTAGACATGTGATCTGAGGCTCCAGAATCTATGATCCATGGAGAAGAGTTTAAGCAAGAGAGAGCTTTAGGATTGCTACCTGTTTGTGCCAAGGAAACACTAGGAATACCAGATGAGAAGTTGGATTTTATCAGCTTTAAGAGTTGATCAAGTTGCTCTTTGTTGAAGGAGCCTGAGTTGGCTTCATTAGCCATAGGAAGTCCGCGATTCTTTTCTCCTGGCTTGCTGTTTTTCCAGTTGGCAGGTTTGCCATGAATTTTCCAACATGTCTCACGTGTATGGCGAGGCTTGTTGCAGAAATCGCACCAAACCCGTGGCTTATCATCGGATCTGCGCTGGTAATTTGCAGCCTTGGAGGTAGCATCAGTAAATAAGGCCGAAGTTTCAATTGACTCACCGATACTCTTTTTTCCCAGCATAACACTCCTTCGGCTTTCTTCTCTTCTGACTTCGGCAAACACTTCACCAATGGATGGGAGAGGGGGTCTCCCAATGATCCTTCCTCGTACTTCATCAAACTCGATGTTGAGACCGGCAAGAAATTTGTAAATACGGTCGTCTTCCATGGTTTTCTTGTGGTGGTTGCAATCATCAACAGATTTCCATTCGTATGTGCTAAAGAGATCAAGATCTTGCCACAATCTTTTCAACGAATTGAAGTATTTTGTGACTGAATCCTCTCCTTGACGAATTTCTCCCAACTTTAAAGTCAATTCAAAGACTTGAGATTGGTTACCCAGGTCAGAATACATCTGACTAACATTATCCCACAGCTCTTTTGCAGTAGGATAGCACATGTAATTGGTACTTATATCCTCCTCCATGGAGTTGACTAGCCATGTCATAACCATGGAGTTTTCAGCATCCCATACGGCATGCAGCGGATCATTAACTGCAGGAGCCTTCTTGTCACCAGTGATATAGCCGATTTTTCCTTGCCCACGGATATACATTCGGACGGATTGCGACCACCGGAGAAAATTATCCCCATTCAAGCGAATAGTGGTGATTTGGACTGAATGAGGGTTGGAAAGGTGTCGTAGGGTTTCAGAAGGTGTTACCGTGGTAGTGGCAGGGATTGTAGTGGCTTTGGACGTGACTTCTGACATGGCTACTCTGCTCTGATACCAACTTGGAAAATATGGAAAAAATAATTATTTCTTCACACAAAAGAATAGGTACATGGTTCTTGTTTTATAGAGAGATACAATAGAGAAAAAGGAAAACTAATGAAGACGGAAACTAATTAAAGCTAATTAAAGATTTCTATTTACAGAATGATTCTGTAATTATGACTCAATCAAGGAATTAATGGTAAATGATTCTGTAATCAATCAATGATTCTGTAATCAATTAATGATTAGTTTCCAACAGGAAGCTATCCAGTGGATAGAATATGATCCAGTTTATGGAGTTAATGGACACATGGGAAGATTGGACAGACTGTTTTGGCGCCTATAGATGCAGGATTTTCTGATTCTGGATAACTACATGATTTGGGCTTTGATGCGTTCATTGCCTAAAAACCTACGACATATAGCACTTCAGATATGGGGGCTCTATGAAGGGCGCATTATTTATACTCAGTTGTGCACAGAACTACTTCACTACGCTGATTGTGAAGAGGATCCAGAAGAAGATCCAAATGAAGACTCTATTGAAGACACTTCTGTGGAATATTTGGGTTCGATACAGGATTCTATATCATCGCATCATCCAAATAGCATCCCAACTGAAGAAGTTTCTGTTCAGCCTAAAAAGATAAGCTATATTTGAATTATTACTGCGCTAGTGTTTGTCCTAGTGGGAGTAATAGTTGCTTATCTAGTTTGTTAGAGTTGTTTCTAGTTAATTATGAGTAGTAGTGTTTGGATCCAGAAGAAGATCCAAATGAAGACTCTATTGAAGACACTTCTGTGGAATATTTGGGTTCGATACAGGATTCTATATCATCGCATCATCCAAATAGCATCCCAACTGAAGAAGTTTCTGTTCAGCCTAAAAAGATAAGCTATATTTGAATTATTACTGCGCTAGTGTTTGTCCTAGTGGGAGTAATAGTTGCTTATCTAGTTTGTTAGAGTTGTTTCTAGTTAATTATGAGTAGTAGAGTTCTTGTTATTCATTAACAATATACACCATGTTTATTTTAATGATATATTCATTTTAATGTTGTTTACTCTACATGTCGCATGATTTATTAATGTATACTCTTTGATTAGTTCATTATGAGTATAATTAATTAACTCTTAAATGATAAGTTCATTTATGATAAATATCATGATTAATTAATGATAAAGTTCATTAAGATGGGATGTATGTAATAAAATAGATCAATGTAAATTAGATTGGAATATACAAATGATGAGTGAGAATTTAATTCTCACTTGATTTTGTAAATCAAATCAAAATTACATTGAGTCAATTTAGAGATTACATACATAAAAAACTTACATTGAATAATTATTTATGATAGGTTATGGCGACAAAGAATATCATAGCTGAATTAAATAAGGGTGAGAAACTTAATGGGGACAACTACAAAATCTGACACCTCAGGATACAGTATCTTCTAGAGTAACAAGAAGTTCTGGAGGCTGTAAATCAAGTTATGATTGAACCTGTAGATAGTCCCACTGCACAAAACAAACGAGATCTTGATGCCTACAAGGCATGGAAGAAGAAGGACTCCACTGCTAAGGGAATTTTGATTAGTTCAATGGTGAATGACCTAGCATTTGAGTATGAGTCATATTCTTCGGCTCATGCTGTCTGGGTAGCCCTTAGAGAAACAAACAGTGGAGTCAGTTGAGCAAGCTTCGGCAGCTGACAATCAAGTTTGACAGCTATAAGAAGCGCCTAAATGTATCAATGGTTCAACATCTCCGGGAATGTCGAACATTATTCGGGAGCTATGTTGGCGATTTTCGTAACCGCCCACCACCACCACGTCGCTCTCGACGAAGTGCACGTTGTGCACTCCGTGGAGGTCGTTTCCTCTACCTATTAAATGGAGAGGAAGGCTCTGCGATCTGTGTGTGCGATCATACCTGGTGTGTCCAGTGAAGAGCGTGAGCGTGAGCGTGCTGTGGTTACGTCCAAGAGAAGAGAAGTGACGCTGCCGGAGAATAAAGAAAGAATAGTGATCGAGGATTTGGTTTGTGGCGTTTAAGGAGCTTTCCATTCTGTTCGTGATCGTTCCTTTGACAGAAGCAGCCCCAGCCGCCGGAGCCGGAATCACGCAACAACAGGTAAATCTAATATTGGTATCAGAGCAGTAATTTACTTTACCTATTGATTTTCTTCCGTTCGGAAGAAATCTGTTCTCAGTTTAGCGTCTGTTTTTTTTTCTCTTTCGTTCGGCTCGTCCTTGGTTTGTCCGGCGACGCACTGAACAACCCTTCACAAGCATGGCTGTCCACGGCCAGCGAAGTGTCCTTATGACTCCAGCGACGCCGACATGGAGACGACGACTGGCGTCGGCGAGAGGCAAATAGCCGACGGTTACTGTCAACGGCAAGCAACGCTCAGCGTTGATTTTGTGATCGGCACGTCTGGGACAGGCCATGGCGCCGGCGAGGTCGGCGCAGGCTGGCAACAGCTAGCGACGACTGGAAAAGGGTCGTCGAATGGATTTTCACGCTCATGCGTGATTGGTGGCAGCAGCATTCTGTTTGCTTGGTGGAAAAGAAATAAAATCACAACCACACACGTGATTTCATTTTTCTCAAAGAAAAAAAATGGAACATAGAAGTAGTTCGGTGGGCTGTAAAAGTTGGGCTTTTAATCTGATTAAATTCTCATTAATTGGGTCATCCCAATTAATTAAAAACCCAGCTCAATTTTATGATATTGTCCACTTTAGGCCTAAGCCCTCATGACTTTGTTCTTGGGCTCTTCCCAAAAGGTCTCATGTCAATGGAAATACTTTCCATCCTTTGAACCCCATGATATTTTTCATTTACTTTAGATGTGGGACTATGTTTGCACCCTTGCAACCCAACAACGATGACGTAAAATTCTCACACGCGTGCTATGCTAGTCGAGTGCCGTGTCGGTCCCAGGGTAGAACGGTAAATTCAAATGTATCGAGCAGTAAAATTTAAGTGTATCGAGCGGTTCGACTCGGTATTTTAATCCCTGCTATTGGATGGAAAATAGAGTATCTGCTCAGAAATAAATATGCACCGTCTGGTACAGGTAAAATAGTAGTAGAACTGGCACATTACCAAAACAAGATTACACAACTGTGTTCAATTAAAGAAATGCTCCAGCCACCAAATACTTACTAATGTTGGAGTAGAAAAACTGCTACTGGTTAATGCAATCCAAGAAAATCAGATCTTTTGGTACTATTAAGAATTGGATTAAAAAATCAATAATAGAAAATCAATTGAGGTAGCTAATTGTGTAGTTCCAAGATTTAGTATACGAGTTCAAATTTATTCCAACCTACTAGGAAATGGAAATAATGTGGTTAATGGAGAACAGGTTAAAACCTGAAACAATTCCCCAGCAGATGATGAAGCGTCCAATTTTACAGCCCAAGATTTCCTATAACGCTCTGTCCAAAAATTCTGAAGTGCTTCAGCTGGAATAGCAGCCTGTGATTAACAAAGTAGCATACATAATTAAACTAACAAAAAAATTAATAGTGCCAACCAGGAAATATCACAAAAGAGTTAGGTTTTACAGCAGCTCCCACCTCAAACATGGATAGCTGTGCCTTTAGCAATCTGATCCTTATTGGAAGAGTAGAGTTAGAGAGTTCGGATTTCCAGTCAGGGTCTGACTTCCTTTTCTGTTCACACAAGGCCAAATGCTCTGAAAAAAGTGCATCAGAAGTTTGAAAGGTCTTAAATGGCTTGTGACATGAAGGACAATGCCTTTCTTCGAGTAAGAAAGATTGGAAGCAAGAATCACAAGTGTGAAGGAGCTCAGAACATCTTTTCTTCCCGTATTTCATTGTGCATAATTCATGCGCATTGTAGCATTCTTTCCACATCCATTTCAAGAAACCTTGGTGTCTAATAAGAGCAGATTTTTTCTCGGCATCATCGCCCTTGAATCCAATTTTGAAAGACATTGAATTCTCTAATGCATCAGAAGCAAGCTCAGTAAGAGAACTATTAGGACTGCCGTTTTCCACTCTCCAGTCTGGGCTCGACATTATTTTAGAATCTCTTGGTTTAGCATGATCTCCAACTGAATTTAATGAATTGATAGTTTTCTGTCTCCACCTAATCGCCTCTTTGAAATTTCTCTCTATTCTGAGCAGCATTGAGTGTCTAGAGCAGCTAAAAGTGCATCAAATGCCTACATTCATAGAAGATAAATTAAACATAATAATAATAAAACCTGGGACTTGCAAAGATCAATTAATTCAGCACTTGAATTTTTAAAAAAGAGTATATATAATATCCTTAATTCATCAGATTGCAGGATCTAGCTGGTCCTTATGCACATGCTGTCTTCGATTGAGAAGAATTGATCACCTTCTACATCCTTTTTTCTTGCAATGGGAAATTTAAGAACTCTTCATAAATAGGTGGAAGTTGGTACAAGAAGCGTCTATTGTGTGATTGAGGATATCAATATGGTTAAAGCACATGAAACTACATGACTCATGATGAAGAATGTTTAGCTTACATGGATGTACTCCTTACTCTTCATCAATGAGACGCATATCGTAGGAACAATACAATTTTATTACACACGTGAATCCTAATAAATAGTGAAGCAATCATTGGGTCTGCAGTTTTGATGGATTTAACAGAAATTATAGCTAACACAACAATAGTCTTGATAGGAGAATGTGGAGTTGTGGGCACTATAAAGGTAATTGCACTTGTAAATGAGACAAAAACAAAGTAAAAAATATCACATAAGTTCATCACTTTGAAGGGTTTTTATTTTAGTGCTGGTTAGATGTTTGAAGTTTAAACAAGAAGCTAAATATAAAGTTACCTCCTCTGAATTAATAAGGCTCCAATGACCATCTTTAAATTCAAAAAAGATTCTTCCAGAACCAGGATCCTTTGGTGAAGAAGATGTTGAAAATAGCCTGTAGCAATTTCGCCTATGGTCTTGACCTAAGGGTAACGACCAGTATGCATAAAGTTGCTCTGCCTCATGACCAATAAATGATTTTAACAGTGAAGGAGACTTCTCAGCAGCATATCGACTTTGCTGAATAGATGAAGCATCAGGAGTTTGCTCTTGCATAGAACTATAGCCCAGATTAACCAGATTCAGGTTGACAAACTGCTCCTTGTTGATTGCTGCTAGATTGTCGTCATTAACCTTGCCAACATTGCCAAGTGGAGTTTGGTTTCCCCCTACTGCAGCAGTAGTTTGGGCAGTCTCATACTTGTACCCACTCAAAGTACCTTGTGCTTGGCCAGAGTATTCTTGTCTCGAACATCTTTTATCCAGCTGCATTTCTGCCCACATTTGTTTTTTAAGTGCAGTTGCAGCTTCTGTTCCTGTAAAACCACACAATCAGAAACCAGAAATTATAAAGAATATAGCATAAATATATGGTATCAGTACCTCCAGAACTGCTTGTATAGAGTTTCCATCAATAGATAGACCTATCAAAGCGACAAGTGCATTCAGGCGCTCTTGAACACTCAGCTCACAGTAATCACCTTCTGATAGACCCTGAACGCATGGTTCACCAAAGTTGCTTTCATGAATCTCTGTATCCTCCATGTCAGGGCTAGCTGATTCATTGTACTTAAACTGGTTTCAGTATGTTCGGCCTCTGAAGAATGGATTGGAGGAACCTTCTCAACATTTCCAAAAGTAGTTAGTAGAGTGTCTTCAATATCTCCTCCTTTCCCGTTACCTAGTGAAGTGTACATTCTAGGGTCTTTTAGCTTGCTACCAAACAGGTCATTCTTATCCAATGTTGGATCAATGCCAGCATCATCAGCCTCAGGATCATCAGCATCTTCTGGATTTCATCTCTTTCTGCATCATCTACATACTCTATATCCTTTTCTGCTTCTTCGGAATCTGAAAATGCACTTTGAAAACCTTGTACTTTCTTCAGAGCCGCAGAGAGTACTGCATCAGCATCTGCAGGATCTTTTCTATTTGGAGATCACACACAATATGTTGAAGGAGTAATTTTCTCAAAAAGTTGTGTATCACGGGATAAAGCTGTAGCAACTGATCCCTTAGGTGTCTTGCTTGTTGTTAGATCTCTCAACCCAGATTTCTAATAATGAGACAATTGGGTTAAATAAATCAAGAACAAGGAAACAACCTTACAGAAAGCATATACCTGAATCTTGCTGGCAACTTCATGTATTGTCAAGCCTCTGCCACCTTCAAGAGAAAGAACATGAAAAGCAGCAAATTTAACTGTTCCAGGAGTCAAACAATGCCAAGATCTTCAACAATGTGTGTGCCCCTGTTCATGCATTAAAGCGACAGCATTTTTAACAGCCGAACCATTTCGCAAAGTAGAAATGATATCTTTGCCACCGTTACTCTGAATATAAATTAGTTGAGATTTTAGTAATAACAATGCAAACAAATAAGAAATACTACTTTAACGACGGAAGGATTGGCCTGACAATGGAAATTTAAAAATCTCCCAGCTTACAGTTGCACACTCATCAAGTCTCCAATTCAAAAAGCAATTCTGGTGTATTTCATTGAGCACAATCTCATCAATGGTGTGCATAATTGATATATGTTTTCAAAAATATTATTAGCTATGCTGCTCAGACTCTGGCACAAATATTGGACACAGATATAGATTTAAGTGTCAGACACATTATTTACAAATAAGGATACAGAGACTCATCTGAAAAGATCCACTTGGAGACTTGTTGAAAATTATAAATAATATTAGTTATTAATATCATTAACTTAATGTATGCTAATACATAAAAATAATAGAAATAAAATTACAAATTCATAATATCATATTGTTAATTTAATTTGCAGTAATACTTATCTAGTAATAAAGTTATTGATTAATTGTGTGATATTACATGATCTAATGAAATTTACTTATACTTGACCGTTGTGATGGATTAAAAATTACCAAATAAGTGTCACTTGATTACCAAATTAAACCTCAGACCACCTTTCTACCTAATATAACTAATAGTTAATTAAACCAATAATAGTATACCTTATATACTGGCAGTATTAATTGCCAACCCTTTCTCTCTTCCCATGTCACCTATTCATACCTTCTTCACTCGATCCCACCCAAATGCACTGTCAAATTAGCAATTCCGCCATTACTCAAGAATAGGAAAATGACTCCTCAAATGCCCTTGACACATCTTTCTTCTCATTTACTTTTTCACCTTGTCCCTACCCGACTCATTCCTTTCGTTGTACAATCTTTGTCCCCATGATTTTAACAGGTATTCATCCATTTCTGACCTCATTTAAGGTTGTATTCCTTCAATTTTCACTCAATCTATGTTTCTCAAGCCTTCTTACATTATGCGTAGGGATGCCAATGAATATGCGGTCCTATAATATTCATGATTGATACTTGTTTATGTTCATTCAATTTTAAAATATATAAAAGAAACACATTTGAACACTAATGAGCTCACTTTTATAATGCTTATGAATAAAATTTGTGACCGTTTGCAAACTAAGTTGTTTACAAGTATGTTTAACACTCAATAATCATCTTATTTGTTTAGTTTTTATTTAAATATATAACGAATATAATAAGCATGTATATGAACTTTAGAGTTTCAAATTATATATAATATGTTAAAATGAGTAACAATATATGCTTATTCATTTTAATCGATGATTTAACAAGATTATAAGGACAACCATGTTGCAAATTCATTTTATTAAACAAGATCGAACAAGCTTTGAAAAAAAACTTGAACATTGTCAGTTACAACCCTAGTTATATGTTTTGATAGTAGTCATATGACTGAGAAATCAGGAAAAAAATTGGATGGCACCCTGACCAAACTAGATTGGGATCATGGGCGGAGCTTACATGGGCCCAGTGTGGGCAGCCGCCCACACTGGGCCCAAACAAAGCTCCGACCATGTGCCCAAGAGACCTGTTTTCTCACCGATTCTATGCCCACCACGTAGAAAATTACCATTCATCTAGGCATCATCTTGACCACCCGTGTAGCTAACATTTCCATGTGTTTGATTTTTGATATTTAATGAGTCAACGCCATAAGCCATGGTAAAAAATATCACCAATTCAATTGATAATAAATGATTAAATTGGTGGATTTTGAGAAACGCAATCAATTGAGTACAATAATGAACTTGAATTGTTAGATCATTGATAATCAAATTTAATCAATGAAAATTCATGTGGTCGAAAGCCACTTGGAGATCAAATTCAAACAATAAAAACATTAAGATCAACATAAATGATAAAAAATAATATATGGAAGAGAAGCTTTTTGCTACTTTGTGAAAATTTTGTAGCGAAATTTGAGATCTAATGTCATCGATCAAACATCTTATGCTCACCATAAGATGAACGACGCGAACTGGGTTTCAGACCTTTCGACACCTAGTATAATTGGTGGCGACGCTACCGATGAGGTGGACGCCTCAACCCAGAGGGATTCAAGTCGGATCTCGCAGTTGAATCTTGGAATACGTGAGGATGCCGCCCTCGAGCGAGAACATTGGTACCTCCATCCCTTCCTATGTTGGTCCACTTGCAAAGTTGTAAATTTAAACACAACATTAATATTTTATCGAAAATATTTCAATATGAAGACTATTGTACATAGGTTTACCGAAAATATTTCAATATTTAAACACAAAGATATATATATCTCTAACAGTTGATAATTAAACTATTGTACATAGGTTTCAATATGAAAACTCGAAAATAACAATTGTAAAATAATTCATCGGACTGTCTTTTCAATTATATTACACTATCGCCTACGTACACTTAACTAAGATCCTAGCTCCACCCCTGATTGGGATTGACTGACTTTGCCAACTATGGACAGGAGTATCTACCAAATCCAAGAAAAATTATCAGAGCTTTTCCCATCAAAATCAATGCCCGCTATCTATACCTTTGACATTACATCAAAATTTTTTATTAGGAAATAATTTATTATCTTGTTATATATAAAAGGTGCATTATTCACAACCATTTGTTAAAATAACATGACAAAAGTTTGCTTATTCATTGTGCACAATGCAACAAAGAGTTGACTTTTGCAGCAAAAATAATAATGTCAGCGAACTAAACGAGACAAAAAAACAACAGCAATCAAAACAGCACATTTAACTTATACAGAGAAAAGAAAATTTGAATAATTGCAAATTTTGTCAAAGTTTATGCAGCAAAAATACCACATTTTTATCGCAGAAATATGCGATTGCAACATCTTTTTTCTTCAGTTGTGGCCCAAGTCCAGCTGACAAAGCAATTTGTCGCAATATCTCAGGCCATGTCAAGCAATTCAAATGGTGCTGCCAACTCTGAATGTTGAAGCCCCAAGCATAAGCCTGCAAATGAAAGGAGAAACTGGAAATGAGTTAAAGGAGATTGAAAATGGAAATAAGTAACTGAGAAAGTATAAAGTTAAAGATAGCAGAGCAGACCCCCTCAACAATATGGAGATGACCACTGCTTGGATTAGCAGAATTACTCTGATTAGCACGGACTGTTATAGCAGAATTCCTGACAAGATCCACTATGTCCTTGATTATGGATTTAAGCAGGGAAACAGAGATTTCTCCCAAGAGTCTTGAATCCTGTAGGAATTGAGTTGAGAAGTTGAAGGCTGCTTTTACTGATTTTATAGCAATATTTAGCATGATATTAACAACCTAGTCGTCTACAGTTTATGTCGGCAATTACCATAACTGCTCACCACCACCACGCTCGCCACGGAGTGCACGTTGGAGGATGCGGCCTCTCCCTATTAATAGGGAGAGGAAAGCCTTGATCGAGGAGAGGAGAGCCAGCGTTGTGGATGCGTCCAAGATTAGAGGTGTTGTGCCGGAGAGAAGAGGAAGAGAAGGAACACCGATCAGAGGATTTGGTTGGTGGAATCCGAGGAGCTTTCCGTCCTACGTGATCGTTCCTTCGACGCGAGCAACAGAAGCAAGATTTTCTCGAAACAGGTAACTTTAAATTTCTTACAATGGTATCAGAGCAAAAGCTTTAGAATTTTACCTGTTGGGAAAATCGCTGCGCGATTTCTGCCCGTCTCTGTTTTGGCCGGCAATGCACTCGAAATAGCGAGCACCAGCGTGGTTTCCAGTCATGCCTGACGTCGTGGCGCCGACGAAGTGTACGGCTAGCGAAGTGCCCAGCGAGATGTCCCGTGGCGCCGGCAAGGCCGACGCTGGCGGCGTGGTAAGGATGGCGCTGGCAGAAGAGGAAAGCCGGCGAGTCCGGTGGATCTTCTATAGTCGCCTGTTCGCACGCGTGGTCGCTGTTGCCGCCGCATCCCGCGCTCATTCGCTGTTGGAGGTGAAATGTTGAAAGCAGCGGGGTGCGTTTAGGGCAAAGAAAAGAAAAAAAACGAAGATGAAATGTTCGCCGCCATCTCATTGGAGTCAAATGGTTCAATTGGGACATAAAGCATGAGCTTAGAAAGTTTAATTAGGTTTCAAATTAAAACATTGGATGTTGGGTCGAGGTCCAATGAAAGCTAATTAAGATCAAATGGGCTTTCAGTTTTTTGATGGCTAGGCAGAACCAATTAATTGGGTCAGATCTATTGGGTCAGCCCAATTAAAATTTAGGCACAATAAAAAAAAGGTTGGGTTTGTGGCTGCTGGGATTCGAACCCCCAAGTATGCACAGCCAAAACCTGTAAAGCTAACCACCAAATCCCAACCATCATATGTAAATGGATTTGTTTCATTTACATATTGAGCAAATTAATTAGATTATTCAATTATGCTCAATTAAGTCCATTGGGCTTCCAAATTTGTTTGTAATTGGGCAGTGATCAATTATTGGACAAGGATTAAATTCATTGGACTGTTCATGAATTAATTGGATTTCATTGGAAGACCAATTAATCTAATTGGGTTAGATTTCTAATTGGGCCAATTTTGGGCTTTCAATTAGAAAGGTCCAATGTTGGAAGTCATGTGCCCAATTGACCCAAACAAATGAAATGTTAAGTGCTCTGGCACGGTGACAACACTTGAGTAGAGACAACCAAGTATAAATTGGACTTGGTTAGAGTTGACATTGGTCAACCATACTCATAATTGTAAGAAGTTGTTTGAACAACTTATACTCGAGAAACAACTCAATAATAGGCTTAGTCAACATGGTTGGAGATGATGAGAAAATTAAATATCATGCATAGTGCTCAGGTGCCTAGGGTGCTTGGAGCTAATAATGCGGTGTTTTAGTTTTTATGGAACACTACCATGTTAAGTCTTCAAGGTGACAATTGACTGGTCAAATGATCAGTTGACAAAAGCTCCTGTGAATCAAGAATATTTATTTTTCTTGATTTATTGTGTTAGTTCTATGCCTGTATAAATTAAATTAAGCTGGTATATGTGCTGGTTTGTCAGTTTTGCACTAACTTCATTAATTTCAATTTTTTCAGATGACACGAATGATTACTACTATGACTCGTCGCGATGTGATGCGTAATAAGCTGAGGGAAGCTATCCAGTGGATAGAATATGACCCAGCTTATGGAGTTAGAAGACACATGAGGAGATTGGACAGACTATTTTGGCGTCTGGAGATGCAAGATTTTCCGATTCTGGACAACTACAGGATTTGGGCTTTGATTCGTTCATTGCCTGAAAACCTACGTGACGTAGCACTTCAGATATGGGGGCGCTATGAGGGGACGCATTTCATATATCCAGTTATGCACAGAGTTGCTTCACTACGCAGATTATGAAGAGGATCCAGAGGAAGATCCAAAAGAAGACTCTGTAGAGGACACTTCTGTGGGATGTTTGGGTTCGTTACAGGATTCTGTGTCCTGACATCATCTAGATAACATCCCAACTGAAGATGTTTTAGTTCAGCCTAAAAAGATAGGTCATGTTTGGATTATTACTGCGCTAGTGTTTGTCCTAGTGGGAGTGATAGTTGTCTATCTAGTTTATTAGAGTTGTTTTCTAGTTAATTATGAGTAGAAATGTTATAGGTAATATTTAAAGTAGAGTTCTTGTTATTTGTTAACAATGTACAGTATGTTTAATTTAATGATATGTTAATTTTATGTTGTTTGCTCTACATGATGTATGATATTTATTTATTTAAGTATACTTTAATGATTACATGATGCATGATAATGAACTACTCAAAGAGTATACATCAATAAATAAATATCATGCATCATGTAAAGCAAACAACATAAATGAACATATCATTAAAATAAACATGTTATACATTGTTAACAAATAACAAGAACTCTACTTTAAATGTTATCTATAACATTTCTACTCATAACTAACTATAAAACAACTTTAATAAACTAGATAAGCAACTATCACTCCCACTAAGACAAACACTAACGCAGTAATAATCCAAACATGACCTATCTTTTTAGGCTGAACTGAAACATCTTCAGCTGGATGTTATCTAGATGATGTCAGGATACAGAATCCTATAACGAACCCAAACATCCCACAGAAGTGTCCTCTACAAAGTCTTCTTTTGGATCTTTCTCTGGATCCTCTTCACAATCTGCGTAGTGAAGCAACTCTGTGCACAACTAGGTATATGAAATGCGCCCCTCATAGCGCCCTCATATCTGAAGTGTTACATCACGCAGATTTTCAGGCAATGAACGAATCAAAGCCCAAATACTGTAGTTGTCCAGAATCGGAAAATCCTACATCTTCAGATGCCAAAATAGTCTGTCCAATCTCCCCATGTGTCCACTAACTCCATAAGCTGGGTCATATTCTATCTACTGGATAGCTTCCCTCAGCTTATTACGCATCACATCGTGACAAGTTATAGTAGTAATCATTCGTGCCATCTAAAAAAATTAAAATTAATGAAGTCAGTACAAAACTGATAAACCAGCACATATGCCAGCTTAATTCAATTTATACAGGCATAGAACTAACACAATAAATCAAGAAAAATAAATCTTCTTGATTTCAGGGACTTTTGTCAACTGATCCTTTGACCAGTCAATTGGCACCTTGAAGACTCAACATGGTAGTGTTTCCATAAAAACTAAAACACCGCATTATTAGCTCCAAGCACCCTAGGCACCTGAGCACTATGCATGATATTTAATTTTCTCATCATCTCCAACCATGTTGACTAAGCCTATTATTGAGTTGTTTCTCGAGTATAAGTTGTTCAAACAACTTCTCACAATTATGAGTATGGTTGACCAATGTCAACTCTAACCAAGTCTAATTTATACTTGGTTGTCTCTACTCAAGTGTTGTCACCGTGTCAGAGCACTTGACATTTCACTTGTTTGGGCCAATTGGGCACATGACTTCCAAAATTAGGCCTTTCTAATTGAAAGCCCAAAATTAGCCCAATTAAAAAGCTGACCCAATTAGATTAATTGGTCTTCCAATGAAATCCAATTAATTCATGAATATTCCAATGAATTTGATCCCTGTCCAATAATTGATCACTGCCCAATTACAAAAAAATTGGAAGCCCAATGGACTTAATTGAGCATAATTGAACAACCCAATTAATTTGATCAATATGTAAATGAAACAGACCCATTTACATATGATGGTTGGAATTTGGTGGTTAGCTTTACAGGTTTTGGCTGTGCATACTTGGGTTCGAATCCCAACAACCACAAACCCAGCTCTTTTTTTTTATTACTGTGCCCAAATTTTAATTGGGTTGACCCAATAGATCTAACCCAATTAATTGGTCCTGCCCAGCCATCAAAAAACTAAAAGCCCATTTAATCTTAATTGGCTTTCATTGAACCTTTGCCCAACATCCAATGCTTTAATTTAAAACCCAATTAAACTTTCTAAGCTCATGCTTTATGTCCCAATTGAACCATCTGACGCTATATGAGAATGGCATTCGAGACACATGTAAACGCCATATGAGATGGAGGCTCCACTTCCGCTGTGTTTAACATTTCATTTTCATTTTTTTTCTTTGCCCTAAACGCACCCCGTCGCCTTCAACATTTCACCTCCAACTGCGAATAAGTGCGGGATGCGGCGGCAACAGCGACCACGTGGGCGAACAGGCGACCACAGAAGATCCACCGGACTCGTCGACTTCCCTCTTCTGCCAGCGCCAGCCTTGCCACGTCACCAGTGTCAGCCTTGCCGGCGCCAATCTCGCTGGAGCCACGGGACATCTCGTTGGGCACTTTGTTGGTCGTACACTTCACCGGCGTCACGACATCAGGCATGACTGGAAGTCACACTGGTGCTCGCTGTCGTACATGTGTGTTGCCGGCCAAAACAAAGACGGGCAGAAATCGCGCAATGATTTTCCCAACAGGTAAAATTCTAAAGCTTTTGCTCTGATACCAATGTAAGCAATTTAAAGTTACCTGTTTCGAGAAAATCCGACTTTTGTTGCTCGCGTCGAAGGAACGATCACGTAGGACGGAAAGCTCCTCGGATTCCACCAACCAAATCCTCCGATCGGTGTTCCTTCTCTTCCTCTTCTCTCCGACGTAGCACCTCTGGACTTGGACGCATCCACAGCGCTGCCTCCTCTCTTCGATCAAGGCTTTCCTCTCCCTATTAATAGGGAGAGGCCGCATCCTCCACGGAGTGCACAACGTGCACTACGTGGCGAGCGAGCGAAGTGGTGGTGGGTAGTTACGGTAACTGCCTACAGGCCCAATTAGAAATCTAACTCAATTAGATTAATTAGTCTTGCAATGAAATTCAATTAATTCATAAACAGTCCAATGAATTTGATCCCTGTCCAATAATTGATCACTGCTCAATTACAAAAAAAATTTGGAAGCTCAATGGGCTTAATTAAGCATAATTGAATAGCCTAATTAATTTGCTCAATATGTAAATGAAACAGATCCATTTACATATGATGGTTGGGATTTGGTGGTTAACTTTACAGGTTTTGGCTATGCATACCTGGGGGTTCGAATCCCAGCAGCCACAAACCCAGCCCTTTTTTTTTATTGTGCCAAAATTTTAATTGAGCTGACCCAATTAATTGGTCCTGCCCAGCCATCAACAAACTGAAAGCCCATTCGATCTTAATTAACTTTCATTGGACCTCGGCCCAACATCCAATGCTTTAATTTGAAACCCAATTAAACTTTCTAAGCCCATGCTTTATGTCCCAATTGAACCATCTGACGCCATATGAGAAGGAGGCCCACTTCCGCTGTGTTCAACATTTCATCTTCATTTTTTTTTTCTTTGCCCTAAACGCACCCCGCCGCCTTCAACATTTCACCTCCAATGGCGAATGAGTCCGGGATGCGGCGGCAACAGTGACCACTCGTGCGAACAGGCGACCACAGAAGATCCACCGAACTCACCGACTTCCCTTTTCTGCCAGCGCCAGCCTTGCCACGCCGCTAGCGTCGGCCTTGTCGGCGCCAGCCTCGTCGGAGCCACGGGACATCTCGCTGGGCACTTCGCTGGCCGTACACTTCGTCGGCGTCACGGCGTCAGGCGTGACTGGAAACCACGTTGGTGCTCGCTGTTTCGAGTGCTTTGCCGGCCAAAACAGAGACGGGCAGAAATCGCACAGCGATTTTCCTAACAGGTAAAATTCTAAAGCTTTTGCTCTGATACCATTGTAAGCAATTTAAAGTTACCTGATTCGAGAAAATCCGATTTCTGTTGCTCGCGTCGAAGGAACGATCACGTAGGACGGAAAGCTCCTCGGATTCCACTAACCAAATCCTCTGATCAGTGTTCCTTCTCTTCCTCTTCTCTCCGGCACAACACCTTTGTCAATCTTGTCGGCGTCGGCCTTGCTGCTTGCACCGGCCTTGCCGGCGCGAGCCTCGTCGGCGCCAAGGCCTGCGCCAGCCATGCCGAAGACGAAGTCGGCACTCAACCGTGAGCGTTTCTTGTCGCTGACACCAGCCACCGACTGCTTTCCAGCCTGCCTTGCCGGCGTTAGCTTGCCTCACTAAGTTATATATCCCTACAAGAGTTATGCTTGTAAATCCTTTTACTAAGTCAATGGCTAGAGAGTCATTCAATGAGCATGTAAAGTCTATGGGACTTCGTAGAATGTAACAATATTTTAATTGACAATCAGATATTGTAATTTGATTGCGTGAAATGTCATAATCTATTAAGTGTATGTGAAAGGTTACATTCTTATGATAAGATCTCAGTAAACATGTTGGCAGATAGTGATTGGTCTTCTCACATGGACAATCGTCTCTATTTGTTATGTATAAATAAAGGTAAGACCAGTGCTAATAGTTTAGCTTTTGCAACTGTTGCCTTATGTGGTTGTAAAATTGTTACATTACTATAAGCAGAGGTCGCCTTGATGAGTGAATCAAGATGAGATCATTTAAAACTTGATGATCGAAGTAAATGATCCCACCATTTACTAAACCTGTTAGTTGCCAGATAAGAATTCATGTGTTGGATTCAGGATTAAACATTGGGAATGTCTTGATCAAAATCTATACGATGTTGATTTAAGATAAACATGCGTTTTTTTCGTAAAAAAAATAACATCGTAGCATGTGATTCATACCACATGTGCTAAGATGACAAAAAGGATAGTAGGAGAATGGATCTCTGCTTCTCTACTATGTGAGCCCTATGAGATTATATGTTGATCTCAGCATTTGTCTTATGTGACTATTTAGCTGTTTACTTGAAATTTTAATCAGGTTCTGCTACTTTAGCATGTAAACCTATGACTATGGATGATTCGGTCTATGGAACATGATTAGAAAAGCGACTGATTAAAATGAATGGACTCAAGCTAAAAAGGAAGGTTAAATATATTTATATCACTTTGAGAATATTCACTGGTCGATCTATTTCTGTTATGTATAGAAATGATTGTGAATATTATAGATATGCAATATGCTCTTAACATGATAGTCAAACTGAGAGATTAGAGATGTTCATATTGATGTAAATAAACATTAATCTGGGCAAATAGCAAGATATAATGAGTCCAGGAAAATAGTTATGTACCACCAGATGAGTGATTTATGTATCACTGAAGAACGGCTGTGTGCCACCTGGATGATAGCTATGAGCCATCAAACACATGACTATGTGTCATTTAGAAAATGGTTATGCACTATTTGGGGAGCGACTAAGTTAGATGTAACAATTTTTCTTAGCATCAATCGCTCCATGAGCAGCTATGTAAGGTGTAATAACTTTCTTGACAATGAATGCTCAATGTGCTTGCTGTCGCACGAACCATTTTCTTATGTATGAATTGGTTGTTCTTACAGTCTATGTGACTGTGCATTCCGGTTATATTTAGTCTACGTGGCTAGATACCTCTTAATAGTCTTTATGACCATTTGGCTTTATGGCTTCACTTGGACGAGCGGGAGATGTAGGCAGTTACCGTAACTGCCCACCACCACCACGCTCGCCACGGAGTGCACTCAATGGAGGATGCAGCCTCTCCCTATTAATAGGGAGAGGAAAGCCTTGATCGAGGAGAGGAGAGGCAGCGTTGTGGATGCGTCCAAGATCAGAGGTGTTGTGCCGGAGAGAAGAGGAAAAGAAAGAACACCGATTAGAGGATTTGGTTGGTGGAATCCAAGGAGCTTTCCGTCCTACGTGATCGTTCCTTCGACGCGAGCAATAGAAGCCGGATTTTCTCGAAACAGGTAGCTTTAAATTGCTTACAGTTTAAGCATATAAATATGATATAACAAGATAATGAGTAGTAACCACTAACAACCTCTCAACCAATCACATGGTTGACGCTAATGATTTTAACAAACTATCAGTCAACTACAAGGTGGATGGAAACTAATGAACTTAGCTACTGCATATGCTACTTTATATTTTTACTACTTCTATAAATAGATATGTGTGTTAAATATGGTTTTGTATCACATTACCATATAAATCAACAAGGGAACAAAGAAGTGATTTAGCTAGTTCCGCAAATTCAATTTCTTGTCAAATATCATAGATTTCAAGGTGCAGATATCACAAGTGTAATTAATATAGGTTCCTAAAACATCCTATTACAATGTCAAGATTCTACAAGATTCACCAAAAAGCTGACATAATGAGACCTAGGGTAGTAGATGAGTTAAGGAACAAAATAAATCTAGCAAAAAAGGTAATTTGGTTAAGAAAAGGATCCACTACAAAAAGAAAGTGGTTTTAACAAAAAAAAATGGCCTAAAAATATCCAAATTTCCTAGTCAACAATGAAGATATTTTCATATGTACACATCAATACTGGTATATTTACTACATCAACATTATAAACGGACTTAACATTGGATATTATGTCATTCTAGCTTTGCAGATGATCTGATGATTCATAAGCATAGGGTATAGTTTAGAGAGCAGCCAAAATTAGAGAGCACACATAATCATGGAGAGCTTGCACAAACTCTTCAAGTGTGAATGGCCAGAGTCCAAGTACATCAGCAAAAGTAATTAAGAACTTCCATGCCTGCAATTTCAACCAGCAGTGTAACACAATGCCAAGAAAACTTGATCAACTGGCTGAAGTGGGATTACAAAGCTCAAGAAAAAAACACAACACCCCATTGCCAAAAAAGAAACTATAGAGAATAAATTAAATACTGAGAATGCATATTTCATAATTTCTTTCGGAGGGTAAAATTCTAATATGTGAGATTAACAGAGCTAAGAAAACAGAAAAACATGGCATGCAGGAGATACCAAAAACTTGCAAGGTAAATAGAGTAATAATCATCATTTAGCCAAGAAAACAAAAACTCTGGGAAAATAATCATAGTGACACAAGGAAATGCACCATAAGAAGGTTTGCTATGTTTTCATCAGAATCCACCCAAGGTTGAATATCAAAAGGCCTTCTCAGTCTCACAGAGCTTGGTGGAAATACCTGCAACATACCTGCAGTATAGGCTGTGAGTGTTTTGTGATGGCGGGAACTAAACTAGTACCTAAATAGCAAAAACAAAAACAATAATCATACCAATTTGTAATAGTAATATAAAAAGAACAATTAGCATAAAAGAAACACTCACCTAGAAAGTGTAATAAAAACAATATTTCAGAACTAATACTAAATAAACTCAATATGAGAATCACAAGTACACAGAAATCATATCAAGCAAATTAATATAAATAAGCTTTAAAACTAGAAGAACCATACTTATGAAAGAATCCAATTGTTGCAATGTATCACTGTCAAGACTAAAGATCAAGGAAAGTCCTTTATTCATTGCAGCCAACTTCATTAACTCTAGTTGCTCATCCTCAATAAGTTCCATATATTGCCTCGGAAATTCTGCAGGCAGTAGCTCTCTCTTTTGCAGCTTTCTGTCTTTCTGCTTCCTTATCACGCTTCAATTCTTCCTTCTGTCTCAACTTTTCAGCCTGAAATCACCCAGAAAGATGCTAGGAAACTAACAGATATTATAGGACTCAGACAAAAATTATGTAACTTACTCTATGGGATTCCTTTAGCATAAACTTCTCTCTGTGTTTATTTTCACGTCTTTGTTCTCGTTGGAACTTCTCTTCTTCTCGCTGCTTTTGGCGCACCATCCACTGCTCTTCTTTTCTTCTTTCACGACCATGTCTCTCAATTTCCCTCCTCATTTGCTCTTCCCTCAAAGGAACAATAATTTTGTTTCATCACCAAATAGTGAAGAAAGGAAAAAAAAACATTAGCAATGAATTGGCACCTTTCTTCTCATGAAGTATTGTTTCTCAAGCTCTTTCCTAATCTGTTTCTCACACGCTTCACCCTTCTTAGCAACCCTTGCTTCATCACATTGCACAAATTGAAGCATTATATAACAACTATTCTTTTAAGAAAATTATCCTGTATGAAGAGATTGTACGTACCTTGCGTTTACTTGCCAATGTAGAAAAAATTTCATCTCGTACAGTCTTGTCATATGATATATATTGGTTTTGTAGACCTATGCCATGGTGCATATCAAACTGAATGCTTTCAGCCATGGTTAGTTCTGGGAGCGGATGTGGTAGCAACACCTCCGGGTCATAGTAACGCTTTCCTATGGCAGATGAATCTCCCTCAATTCTGGAACCCACATGGGCTGCCCTGGACCTTGGTCTCTTGCGCTTCCCTCTGCTATCATGCCCTACAGAGAAGGAGCTGAGCCTATCGTTGTTCTTTCGCGGGAGCACTGGCAACGGCTCATCCTCTCTCCGCTGTCTCTTTGTCCAGTCCTTGAGCCTCCGATGACAGAACCACATCTGGAGCTGCCGATCCGAGAGACCAATCTTCACAGACAGCTCAGCCCGCAGTGTATCCGACGGGTAAGCCTCCACTGGTGGTAAAAATAAATAAATAATTCAATCGATTGCAAAGAAACTGAAGACCTAACACAAAAATGGAGCAATCCACAAACCAGCGTAGGTGTTCTCGAGGATCTCCAGCTGGTACGGGGTCTTCATCTTCCGCTTGGGGGGCTTTTCTCCTCCCTCCGGCACCGGAAGCGGTGGCTTGGTCCTTCTCCTATGCTCCCTCTCCCGACTCCATCGCCGTTGGAGCAAGCAAACCCTAACCCGTGCAAAAACCACACCTCCAGCAAAAATCGAAGCGGCGGTCGGCCAGATCCGAAATCGCTCACACGAACAAAAACAAAAGGGAATCGAAAAACGACGACTGAAGAAGGGAAGGCAGAAATGGATGAGAAACGGAAACAAAAACAACAAAAAGATAAATAAATCCAACAACAACCGGCGAGGAAGAAAACGGATTTGGAGTAGGAATAAAAGCAAACAGTGGTTTGTTTGATCCATTGAATGACTGTGAACAGGAACGAGATCGAGATCCATCGCGCTGCGTGATCTTGTTTCTGGAACGATAACACGTCGCCGAAAAATTTCTCCTCCGCCGTTTCATTTTTATTTTCATGGGATTTGTCGCTTCTCCGTCTCTCTGGTTTTTTGAATTTGAAAGGTAAAGGGCAAAAACGGCATGCATGATGCGTCAGCAAATTTCAGTATTATCTATTTTACCTATTTAAAATTTTAAAAATACATAAATATTTTTTTCATTATACTTTTTTCGATATTAAAATTTTATTTTATTAATTTAAAATTTTATTATTCTTAATTTATGTTATTAATTAGATATGAATTGAGATAGAGGACATGAATATATTTTTAAAAAAATCAAGAATATATCGAAAAATTTAAAGTGATTCAAAACTTTTTAATTCATCAATTAATTTTGGACAAAATCAATTAATATATTTAAAAATTTTAAATTATTTTAAATTTAAATTAATATTTTTTAATATATCTATGCCATCAATTTTCAATTTTACAGTGTAATTTGAGAACAATGTTTTTTTTAAACTCAAAAAAGATTTCAATAAAATTTATCATATAATAATCTAGAAGAATGATATTTACTAATAACATTATTGGATTCTTAAGATTCCTTAATTTAAAATATATCAAACTTTTAAATGTTCAATAGTGTTGATCTATCTATTAATTTTATTCAAAATTTATTGATAGATCTAGATAATTTTAAATTATTTTAAATTAAAATTAATGTCCTCTGAAACTTCTTTAATCTATCTATATCTTTATATCTAAATTCGACAATATAAATTAAAAATAATGAATTTTAAATAAATCAAGTACAATTTAAATGAGTAAAGATAGAAGGGGTATAATGGAAAAGTTTTACATCTTTTTAAAATTTTAAAACTTAAGTATGCAAAATAGATAATATTGAAATTTGTTCACGCTGTTCAGTAAAATCAAAAATAAAATAAAATAAAGCTTCGTTGACGGTTCATGCATATTCTCTGCGTCTAGTTTTTTCCAACCAGGTCCCTCATATATTGAATTTCCAAAATTTAGCCGTCAAGATATTTTTCATAAAACCCTCCTCTCTCTCCCCCGAAAGATTGCATTATAATCTAATCAATCAAATAAAATTATTAAAATATCTCAGTTATAATATAAAAGTAAAAAATCAACCTCAATGATACAACTTTTGTGGAACTAGATTAATCACTCTTACAATTAATCGATACACACTTTTCAATTTATCCTAGTGTCCAATGAAAAACTTTTATGAAATCAAATTAATCATTTATAAGATTAATTTGTGTAAGTTGAATATAGGATGCCAAACAATTAACCATCTTCAACAATAATGCTTAGCCATCCATCCTTTTGGTCATCCTTCTTCCCAAGCTTGTTGAATGAATTTGACAAAGGTCTAAGTAACTCCTAGTTAAATAAATTATATTTTGTCTTAATATTTTTTAACCAAATTGACAATGATAGTTTTGGACACTCTAATTACATATTTGTTGATTATCTTTGAATTTTTACATATTTTACATTGTCATTAGAACTAAGTATTTGATTTAGTGGCTAAGCCTTATCTTAGTAAAAGAGAGGTAGGTTTAAAATTCTCTTATTATACTTTATAATTAACTTTAAAAAATTGACTCTGCATAGAGTCATTTAATTTCCGCGTATGAATAAATCAAAAAACCCAAAAAAAAAAGGAAAGTAGCTTATTTTTTCACATTTCCTAAACTACAAATTTTGTACAAAAATTATAAATACAGGTAAATTACATTTTGTACAAAAATTATAAATAATAATAGAATAATAGACGCACATGGACACCCTTGATTTATAATTTCGATTCTAAATTTAAATATATTTTTTTAAAAAAATTAAAAAGGCAAAAAGAAAAATCATCACAGCCAGAGAGCTCCGGCTTCTTTCAAGATCGGGACGAGCTCGCCGGTGATGTGGACGGTGACGAGGCGATCGAGTCCTCCGAGCAGCCTTCCGCCGACGAACACAAGCGGCTGCACCGCGGAGCGCCCGCCTCCCCCGGCCGCCGCCGCCGCCTCCATCATCGCCGCCGCGTCCTCTGCCCCCTCGCCGATCTCGCACATCGCGGGGTTGACTCCCAGCCCCAGCAGCAGGCGCCGCGCCACGTCGCACATGCAGCACCCCCTCGCCCCCACCACTACCACCGGGCTCTCCGCCACCGCCGCCCTGACGGCCGATCCGCCGCCAGAGGAAGAGGAAGAAGAAGAGGAGGAGGACGGAGACGACGACAAGAGGTCGTCCGCCGCCCGCGGCGGCGCCGGTCGGCTAGAGATCGCTCCTCGCATCCTCCGAAATCAGGTCACGCGATTGGGATTTGGGGAACCAGGAGAGGGAGAGGGGGCCGTTAAATAGCGGGGGGTTTGGTGGAAAACGGAGGGCGGGGCGACGTCAGCCGTGGGTGGGGCCCGCCGGCGTCAGTGGCGGGCGGTTAGTGAGCGCTCCAGTTGGCGTTTCGCTTGCGGAGTCGTAACCGCTCGCACGTCGCCTCGGGTTGACGTCACGTCGCCTCCGTTACGTCTTGCGGACTCGTAACCGGCAGCCCGCCCACGTGGCACCGAGTGCAGATGACAAGCACACAGTCGACCGGGTCCGATTGTCAGACGTTGACTGGCTAACAAATAAGTAAATCGGTAATTTTTTAAATTTTAAAAATGGTTTAATAGCTTCTAGAAGACAAAACGAAGTGAACCTGGAAGAAGCCGGCACGTTAGGAGAAGGTTAAAAACGTGGCGGGGGCCATGTTAATCAAACCAGCCCCACCAGACGTACCACGGCTAGATCTCACGGTTCTTGGATGAGCATCGGACGGCTGTGGAGCGGCCGCGTCGCTTGGCGTGGCGTCTGCCCACGGAGCACGCCACGACCACCGCGGGTGACGTCTCGGCTCATCCACCGTATCCGGTGGTGGATTGGGTGACGTCTCGGTCGCCCTACGTCGACGTCGATGCCGCGCTGCTATCTTTGCCTACGTCACTCTGGCATCATCAAATCTAGATACAAATATATTTGTGCGTCTGTTTACGCGAGCATCCGAAATAAAAATAATATCATTTTTTATGTTTTTTTATTTTTTATTTACTTATGATTAAATTATTTAAGATTTTTTTAAAAAAATTTAGGGATTGAATTATAGTATTAAGCATAAAAAAAATTTTAAAATAAAAATTTTTTTAAAGGTGCCTAGAATAAAATAGGAATAATATCATTTTATTAATATTTTTTATTTATATTTTATTTACAATTAAGTCATTTAAGATTTTTTTTGGGTTTAGAGGTTGAGTTATAATATTAAACATTAAAAAAATTTTAAATAAAAAAATTAGTTGCTCACAGAGTGTGCCAACTTCTTATCTTGCATACCTTGTGAGCAACTAAATTTTTTATTTTGAATTTTTTTTATACTTAATATTATAACTCAACCTCTAAACTTAAAACAAAATTTAAATAGATTAACCATAAATAAATAAATAAATAATAATAAAATATTATTGCTCATATTTCGAGCACTCGGAAGTGATCTGGGTGCTCAAATCCTTCTATCACGCACCATGCACGCATGAACACCGTGCGCGAGATGCGTACTCAGTTGTGGATGCTAAGCGCATGGGAAGACACATAGTATACCAGGCAAGGAGAAATCCTAGCCGGAGGCTAGGCAGGAAAAGTCCTAGCTGGAGGTTAGACATGAAAAGACCTAGTTGGATGTTAGATAGGGAGAAGTCCTAGTTGGAGACTAGGCAGCCCTAGTTGGAGGCTAGGAGAAGTCTTAGTGAATAAAGTTGGGCCAGAAGTCCTAACTGGAGGTTAGGTAAGGGAAAATCCAAACAGGTCAAGGTTGATCGAATGTTTAATAGGTGAGAAATCTATATATGGAAGTGACTAGTCCTAACTGGAGGTTAAGCAAGAAAAAATTCAAACAGGTCAAGGGTGATCGGATGTTTGACAGATGGGAAGCCTACCTATGGAAGTGACTAGTCCTAACTGAAAGTTAAGCACGGGTAAGCCTAGTAGGTCAGACGGACTATAGATATGCTTAGGTTGCTTATTTGTTTGTATGTTAATCTTGTAGGAACCAAGAGATGAAAGTAAGACTAAAGAAGCATAAGATGAGCAAACCGAAGCAGCCGAATCAAGCCGAGGGCCAACTCAGGTCAAACCCGAGTTAATTGGATCCCGACGCCCGGATGTTACTCTAAGCGCCCAGACGGTCCAAGTGCCCCTATGTGTTCCAGGCGCCCAGATCAGGTGGAATTAGCCCTGATAAAGACCAATGGAACCGGATCAGTTTTAGGCACCTAGAAAGGGATCTAGGTGCCCTAAAAGGTCTTTATATGGCCTATACGACCAGCACCAAGGCACAACCCTAATTTCCATCAACTATTCATCCTGTGGTGTTGTTGGCGTGAACGACATCCTACTCGTGCGATCGGGGAAGCTCCAGGATGGGTGCAACGTGCTTAAGGGCTTCGAGATTGGCTACACGAGAGTTTGATTTTATTTTCAGTCTTACTATTGTACTTTACTTTGTATTATTATTTGGACTATAAGATGAGTTTCTCCACCTTCAAAAAATTTTCAAAAAGAAGACCACTAGTGGACGGACACCTCCAGTACATAAGCCTTGGATATACTAACCCTGGAGGTTAAGAACTAAGTAAATCTGTGAGTCCCCTGTGCTTGTGATTCTAATATTCGTTATGAGTTTTTTATAGAACGAACGAACGAACGACAAGAGCGCTATTGACCCCCCCTCTAGCGCGCACACCGGTCCTACAGTGAAAACTCATCTTATCGAGGGGTTCATTCTTTAGATGATGCTTTTACTGCTGTTAGGGCAAGGGTAGGTCCTAATTTCTTTATTAGTACTTCACTGAAAACTAATGGCAAAGTTTAGTCAGAAAAAATTTATTTACAAGCAACTAGTTCTCAAGCAACGGGCTCCCGACCAGAAGAAATGAAGCTAAGACAATTGAGCCTTTCTAAAAAATCACCAAACTATCAAACTCTAGCAGATCTCAAACATAAGATTGCATTTACTCTAGAAAGACTCAATCTAAAAAGATTATTCTTAGAGATCCAACAGTTTGCCAAAAGATGTTTTCAACTACATTCAAAGCCTGAAAACCACTCAACATTTCAAACATTACATTCGAAGCATGAAAGACCACTTAACATTTCAAACATTATTCAATGACTTATGCAAGCTACTAAAGATGATACATGAAAACCCAACTGATGAGATTTTCGTAATCTACAAAACATAATTCAGCTTCAAATTAAAATATCAAAAGCTTTCTAAACATTGTGCAGGATCTACAAACTTTAGGTGTCTGTGCTTGTTATCCTACTCCATCCGAAGGACAAATATACATTATGAGAAATTTGTTCCACACAATTTCAAAGGAAGATTAATCACTCCCTTCACTTTTATGGACCATAGATTACTACATAAATTTTGGGTACATGTTATAGACTCCACTTAGGTCTTTCCACACAAAATAGGAACTATTTTGAAACATGCTTTAGATGGAGAAACTTTTGTCATTTGGACTTTTGAAAGTTATCCTCTTGAATGGATAGATATGAAGATTGAACCAACCAAACACTTAATTCGAATGGATATCCATGAAATCAATGGACTCTAATTGGAACTTAAAGATTATCCTTCTGATCCAGATCTGGATTGGACAGCAAGAACAGACTTAGCTGAACAATTGAAACAATGGAGAACTTCTATGCAAGGAAGTCAATGGTTCTGAGAAAGAGATCAGGATCCCTCGTAATATAATCTAACAAGAGAAACATACACTGAAAAAATTTACTAACTTTGAGACATGAGAACCATATTCTTCCCTTTTCAGTATACTACCAGCATGAAGCTTTATATCAGAAATACAAAAGAAACATGGCCAATGGGCATCTAAAAGATTAGTTAGCTCTTTACAAGTAACTAATACATACTTAGCCAAAACTACCAAAGTACCCTCTCCCAGGTAGTGTGGTCAAATGGGCCAACTCACTAAAAATCTATCATATGGTAGGGTAGGGTCAGGACAGGTCAACCCATCATCTTGGCGGGCTAGGAAATCTCAAACCTAACCCAACTCAAGGTGGGTTGCAAGTTAGGCGGGCCAACCCACGAGCTTTCCAAAAAATAAAAAATATATATAAGGTTGAAATTTTTATGTTTGGGTTGTGAATTTAGTGAGTTAAGTCCACGAGTCCACCAAAAAATAAAAAATATATATAAGTTTGATTGTGGATTAGGTGGATTAAGCTCATGAACCCATTAAATTTCTCACTTTTATTTTAAATTTTAGAAGAAAAATAAAATTTTTCAATTCGTGGGTCAACCCAAGCCCACAGCGAGCCAACCCGCATGGGTCGCGGGCTCAGATGGGGCAACCTACTTTAAAATAGGTTGATAAAACCCAACTTACTTAAATTGTTTGACGGGGTGGGCCAACCCAACGAGCCTAACCTAAATTGACGGCTCTACTCCCAGGCTGCCAGCTCATCTGGAGCCCCCTCGCTTGACTCTATAGGAAACATAATTTGGACAACATGATGGAAGTATAAAACGTAAGCACTTACATCAAGAAGCACTACTTCTCCTTAGTGGATACTCCACTCACATACTTTATCTCAATGGATAATCGTTTCTTCAGTGGACATTCAGACTCCACTTCCAAGACTGATAATCAAAATGAAGAAGTTTCACATCCAGAGCTAACAGTTTCCTTATAAATACCCCCCAGTAGAGAAGTGTAAGGATCGTCTAGATCCAGAACAAGTGTGAAGTGTGTAGCTCAAGTGTCTATAAATTTGTATTTCCTATAATTTCCTTTCTGCCATTTGTAAGGCATCAATTTGTAATTTCTAAGTTTTTAGTTTGTAATTTCCTTATAGTTCTTAGTTTATAATTTCCTTACACGTTCTTAGTTTGTAAGTTCCTAGTTGTATATAATATAAGTGTGCTTCACTTAAATCTATGACAGCGTAAACATCTTTCTAAGTCAAGAGACAATGATGACCAAAAATTTTCCTATAACAAATTTATTGGAATTGGATTAAGCCTTTATGTAATGACTTCTTAATATTCATTGCAATTTTAGATAATTACTGTAACCCTGAGTTAGGTGAAAGATTATTTAGGAAACTGCTAGGAGAATTAGGAAAAGACAATCCAACTCACTTAAATTGTTTAATGGGGCGGGCCAACCTAATGGGCCCAACCTAAATTGACGGCTCTACTCTCAGGGATACTAGCTCATCCAGAGCCCCCTCACTTGACTCTATAGGGGAACATAATTTGGACAACATGATTGAAATATAAAATGTAAGCACTTATGTCAAGAGTACTACTTCTCCTTAGTGGATACTCCACTCACTTACTCTATCTCAATAGATACTTCGCTCACCTTCTTTTCCCATTGTTTCTTCAGTGGGCACTCAGACTCCACTTCCAAAATTGATAATCAGAATGAAGAAGTTTCACATCCAGAGCTAACAATTTCCTTACCCCCAGTAGAGAAGTGTAAGGATCATCCAGATCCAAAACAAGTGTGAAGTGTGTAGCTCAGGTCTCTATAAGTTTGTATTTCCTATAATTTCCTTTCTGCCATTTGCAAGGCATCAATTTAGAGAAGTGTAAGGATCATCCAAATCCAGAACAAGTGTGAAGTGTATAGCTCAAGTCTCTATAAGTTTGTATTTCCTATAATTTCCTTTCTGCCATTTGCAAGGCATCAATTTATAATTTCCAAATTTTAGTTTGTAATTTCCTTTATAGTTCTTAGTTTATAATTTCTTTACACGTTCTTAATTTGTAAGTTCCTAATTGTATATAATATAAGTGTGCTTCACTTAAATCTATAACAGCGTAAACATCTTTTTAAGTTAAGAGACAATGATGACCAAAAACTTTCCAGTAACAAATTTGTTGGAATTGGATTAAGTCTTTATGTAATGACTTCTTAATACTCACTACAGTTTCAAATAAGCACTATAACCCTGAGTTAGATGAAAGATTTTTAGGAAACTACCAAGAGACTTAGGAAAAGAAATATACAAAACTTGAACAGACATGAATATCTCTTCCCAATTTGATAATACAAGAGCAAGAATTCAACATATTATAGCCAAACTTAAAGAGAAATGCATTTATATACAAATACAGAAATAACTTAAAAACCAACAATATGATTTTTATAATCAAATTTATACTCACTGGCAGCAAACAATACGGAATTAACCAACGACAAAGAAGAAAAAAAAGACTGCTGATACATCCAAAACCAAAATTTAGGACACACTATTTTTGTACATTTAGTTAGCAGAACCCTTTGCGAATGCAATTTTTTATGAAAAGGGGAGGAAAAAAAAAAGGAAAAAATGAGCTCCAGCATTGGTCTGAGGGAGATGTGACTGGGGTTGTTCAGACAACTTCTAAAACCACCTTCCCTGGTACACTTCTCTTCTGCTTCACCTCATGGGCCTTTTGCACTTCTGCAATGGGAAATACCTTATCTACTGGAATTTTCAGCATCCCGGCCGTTGACAGTCGGCGAATCTCATGTAAACCTTCGGCGTCCGGCCTCATGTACGTCCACCAGTAATCTGATTAACATGATTAGATTGTGTTATTCAGTTACCTAAATAAAACAGTCCTAAATTTCAAACACATGCATGAAAGGAACAGCAGTAATAATTGATAAAAGAGAGAACTTTATCTTGAGATTCCATTAAGTGGGGAACAGTGTGATAAAAGTAACTAAAATCATCTAAAAGTTGCCAGCTGATAGAAGTATAATGTTTGGAGCTATCTTCTAATGGATTCAATTCAATGTATAATGTTTGGAGCTCTTTTCTGATGCAAGAGGAGTTGGTTGCGCCCAGTCTGCAGTATAATTACTTTGTTTATTTGTGTAAAAAAAAGTGTTATCAAGACCATTGAAGAATTAATGATCATATAGCAACCCCTTTAATAATATCTCAAACAAGAAATACAATGATAAATACACTTAACATGAATATAGCATCAAAATTAACCTATATAAAAATGTGATCCTTTTCCTTTCAGGCATTGGTTTAGTAATAAAATGTGTCTAGATGAGAAAAAGAAGAATGCCTTTGTACCTATTCCATGAGAAAATCTGTATTGGAGTTGCTTCTTTAGCAAAATAGCTGTTGCAGCAGGCAAACCAATCGGTAATCCATACCGATCTGCCAAGGAAGCTGCTTCACCCTATAATAGTACAAAGAGATGAGTTTCAATACAAATGACCGCATAAAGGCAAGAGCAACAGGAAAAAGGGTTGTCTAAAGGAGTTAAAAATGATAACGATTCAAATAAAATATTTCTCCGATGTCAACCTGCAGTGTCATATAATGTCCACCTTTCCTCAAAAGATTGATGCCAGTCTTCTCAGTTTCAGGTGCGCCTATGGTATCGAGAACAACATCAAATTGTCCTTTAATTGCATTCTCTATGTCCTGCAAATGCATCGCGGCATGATATCTCATGAGTATTGGATAGGAACATAGTGATGGTAAATGCATATGAATATAAAGAGTACCCTTACCTCAGCAGTATAATCAATGGCCTGTTCAGCACCAACTGATAACACTCGATCAATACTATGGCTTCCACATGAAGTAGATACACTGCAGCCGGCAGCTACTGCAATCTGAATTGCAGCTAGACCAACTGCTCCTCCCCCGCCAATCACTAACACTCTTTGTCTAATGAGAGGATAAAATGAAAAAAAAGAAGAAGATAATAAACAAACTGTGGATTCCTATTAAAAAGGCATATCATTTGAAGAGCATTTAGCAATTTAAAAGTTTGTTGATCTTGAAAGCACATTGTGCAGAAAACACATGCCATGCCACAAGTTCAGTTAGAAGAGAACAAGGGTAGAAAGAATTTCTGAAGCAATCATAATTGGATTCAAATGAAATGGACCATTTATACTGTCACGTTTCTTTGCCAAACTATTATCCTCACATTTCTGATACATTGCCAGATCTTTCCATGCATTAAAAGAAATAAATTTATACGAACACAAATTGTTAGAAAGGACAAACAACATAAAAGTATTAAAACTAATACTGCAAAACAGGTCAGGTAAAGAAAATTGCCATTCTATTAATGTAAATAGTAATCCTTTTAACATGCCAAAAGGGCATTATAAAATTGACATTTGCTTCTGAAAAGCTCAGAAGAATGAAACTGGACATACCCATCAGTTATTCGAGCTGTACTTTTCAAGGCACGCCATGCTGTCAAGGCAGCAAATGGAATAGCACTAGCTTCCTGTACAATCACAAAGGCCTCAAAGAATGAATCAACGACTCTATTAAATTCCAAGTTATTCACATCTGACTTGGAATAAAAATCTTGAATTAGTTTTGACAAAGATCACATTACTGATAAGCATGCTAAGAAATCCATAAAGAAAATTCACCTACTCAAACTGGCAAAAAACACAAGTGCCCATGCTACTTCGCTGGGGAGCTTTATATATAAACTTAACAAAGAGAAGATACACTGGTCTCAGACTATATAAAACCTAACATGGAACCTTAATATGCTAATGAATAAAAACAAAGTAGATTGTATATACTGCAACACAAGATTAAAGCTTAGCAAATGTCAGGAAAAAGAACATTCTTTGAGTATAAAATCATTAATTATTCCAACCAGTGAGCATAGAGAAACAATAAACAAACAAAAGTTAATTCAAATGAGAGAGTTTTCCTACAAGATCAAGATCATAAACCAAGGATGACTCATCATAAAAAGAGATAGAGAAACTAGATTGCTCTGGTGCTAGAAAAGTAAAGATGATAGCCAAAAAAACATGTATATTGGTTAATTGTTGTTGACACGATCTTTTTCTAGTAATGATAAGATGAAAATACGATAGAAGTTCTTTACAATTACTGACTCTATAAATGTTGATGAAAGTTTCAGAATAGTTCATCAAAAGATTCAAGATCTTATTCAACCAGAAACAGGCAGGTGATCAAGATCATAGAAAATAAATCATGGAGTATGAACTATCCAAACCATGTTTACATACCACATGAGTTATCGAAGCTGGTTTGACTGTCAGCTCGTCTTCTGAGAGAATGGCGTAATCCGCATAAGTACCTCTCACAGCCGTTGGGCGCAGTGCCCCAAACACTTCTTGACCAACAGCTAGTGAAGAAACATAAGCTCCTACCGCTGCAACTTCACCGCTAATATCCCGACCAAGGATTATCGGCAACAGTGGTTCAAAAATACAACGACCATAACCACATCGCATCTGGCAATTATACGAATTATGAAATCCCACGCAAACTATTCAGTTGAAATCGAACCACTCCTGAGCTCACATTCGGGGAAACAATTCGGTTTCGCTCTGACGAAAATGTATTCCCTGATCGGGAAGGTGAGAGATTCAAGGACTCACCCGCAAATCCAAGGGGTTGATGGAGACGGCGCGGGCGCGGACGAGGACCTCCCGCGGCTTCAGATCGGGGACGGCGACGTCCGAGCGCACCTCGAGAACCTCGGGCCCCCCGAACCGAGGTAACAGGACGGCCCGGCACGAGGTCGCGGCGGCCGAAGTGGAGGCGAGGCGGAGGCCCAGCGGTAGCCTCCCGGCGGCGACGATCCGGCGGCCTCCTAGCCGCCACATGGTGGGTATTCCCATTAGGCCGACAGCGGATCGCGGCGGCGGCGGGGGCGACAGAGGCCGGCGAAGGTTGGGACTTGGGAGGGAAGAGTGCAGCGTATTTGTGGAGTGAGCGGGGCGGCGTGGAGGAATCGGACGGCGATGTGTGAGCTTCTCGTCCACGCACGCTTCCGGTTCGGTCCGTTGGGTTGGAAATGGACCAGATCGGATCGGCATTTTAAAAAAAGCTCGAACCGATGCGAATTTTTCTTTCATTTTGCCCCCTTAAGTTTGCCTCATTATCCAAAATACTAGAAAATACACTAATAATAGACAATATAAATGGACATATTTATTTTTAAAATTTTTAGGAGTTTTTATCACTTTTAGTCAACCATGAAAATTAAAATGTACCTTAATTATTAAGATTATAAAATAGCACTTTTTTAAAGTTAAAACGCACATTATATATATTTTTATTAGAAATACCTTATTACAATATGGACGATTTTAATTAAATTTTAATAATTTTACTAAATTAATATAAAAATACTTCGTGTTTAGATTTTGATATAACAATGCTACAACAGTGTTGAAGTAAAAAAATTAAAATTAAAAATACAATATGATATTGATAAAATACTTAAAGAAATTATATTTTAATTTTAATAATATGTATAAATTATACTTTATATTTATCTAATAGTAGTTAACAAGAGTATTTCAAACTACATGGACCTTTGCGGCAACTAGTTGGGAATTTTCATTTTGCCCCTCAGAGAACAAAATGAAAATAGTGAATCATTCAAATTCCCTATCGATGGGGAAGACGACGTGTTTTTAATAAAACCATCCATTTAGATTAGATTTATTGGATTAATTTGTCTCATCAAATAATTTTAACAAATTGAATTGAAAATCTATCTACCAATTTAAGATTAGATCTAGACAGACTGATCCGTTTGGACTTGTGACCTTTGGACTTGTGACCTAAACAGGTCGGCTCTATGATGAATTTGAATTGACACACATGTTAAAAAATTTAAAACTAACTTATGAGTTTTGATTGATCTACCGTTTGAAAAAAATCTTTTAAAATTTAAAATTAAAATAGAAAAATTAATGAATTTGTGGGCTTATCCACTTAATTTGTAATTCAAATTTAAAATTTTAATATTATATATATTTTTTATTTTTTAATATGTTCGTGTGTCAACTCATCTAACCCGCAACTAATCTGTGACTCGTCTAACTCATGATCTATTTTAGATTAAGTTGAATTAGAGATTTTTCAATCCATAAATATGATCAATCGATTTGACCTATCTCATCATATGATAAATTTTTGATGGATTAATTCGTGCCATGCATGTTACGAGGAAAGCGACTTCTAGGGTTTCGATAAGGGAAGAAGTAATCGTGAGATCACTTTAGAATACGATTCTTTGATTAATTTACTCAAATAAATCATTTAAATAATATTTTTTAATAAAATTTATCTTTATTTATTTTTAAATAAATTTATATTTAATTTTCAAGTTATTAGATTTTTTTTCTAATGCTTGAAAAAGATACTTTACGTGCCTATTTAAGGAGAGATGTTATGTAACCTCTTGATTATTGGAGGCCGATTCCTCGCAGTGATCATCCTCAGCGGGTTCCTATCATCAGCCGAACTATTTCCTCCTTGATATCTTCGATCCCGATCTTGACAGTCGATCATGGGGAGGGGCAGGTTCAAGGCCAAGCCCACCGGCCGCAGAAACTTTTCCACCCCTGAAGAGATAGGTGATGCTCTCTAGTCCCGCCTACGTTTTTTTGCTCGTTTATGTTCGGATATTGACAATATTTACTTGGTTTCTGTGCAAATTCCTCGATGCACTGTTTCCCGCCTGCATATGAACAATTGCTCGATCCGATAGTGGCGCGGCCTAGTGAGGCCATGTAGTCTGTAAATCACATATGTTGCTTTGATGTTACCCTAATTAGTTTAGGTCAACGTAGTATCCGGGAAGTTAGATTGGCAATTTAGCACCTGACTGAATTGTTTTTTTTTATCGTGGTTGAGTGATGGATGAGAATGTTTGGTTAAACTTTAGTTTTCACTCCACTTGTTCTGTTTCTCGCAGAATTGTTCTGAAGTAACTAATGAATATTCATGTTAGATATATATGTCCGCAGAATCTGGAAACTGTTATGGAAACTAATCAAGAGTACATGTGTTCTGATAGTAAATTGATTTGATAACTTCTTCATATCCAATCTAGTTGCCAACCGGATAGCTGTCCTTTGCTCTAACAATTTTTTTGGTAGTGCCAACGACATCTTTGTTTCACTTTATGTATATTCTAAATTAATTCTGTTTGAGTACCACAGACTAGAAGTGAAGGATTGTGAAGAAATGGATAGGACATGGTTTTCTGCAGATAATTTGTTTTTCTTTTTTCACATTAAAGTTTTCCTGAAATACTGCTAGGGATATACATAGATCTGTAGGATCTTCAGTCTGGGTATTTTTGGCTGTCACAACACATGATATGTTTTCTGGAGTGCCTTCTTCCTGAGCAAATGTGGTTTTAGGACATCTCATACATCACTTTCTTTCCGATTCAAATTATTATACAATGGGCTAAATCACCAGATATTATATGCTGTTCAAGTGGTTCTGCAACTTCACTTAGCTTTTCTATTTATCTTTTGCTTTCTTGATATTCTTCACCAATACTTGTATGAAATGCCTTAAACTGGAGTTTGAAGAGATTTGTAGTATGAAATTAAGATGCTTTCTTTTTATATGTTGCTCTTAAATAATTATTTTTAGTCGGGATGTCTTTAGGTTGTCAATGGGGTTCTTTTCCTGTGTGCCTGAGATCAGCAATATTTAGTTGTTATAAGGATCAAATAGCTGGGAAAAGGGTACCTTACATATAGTAGAAGACTTTGATTGGATATTTTTGTTTTTAATATATGCCCCAAGCTCCTCCGTCTGACATGTTTTAACCATTCAATGAAATTGCAGCTTCTGGTTCTTCAGCTCGCCCTCGCACCTTTAAACAGGTTGGCTGTTATTTAAGCTTGTTAAATGAGGATAATGCCTTCTATTTTCTATGGAAAGATTGGATGTAGAAATTATTTAATTGGTCTCCTTTTGCATTGCTCATATAATAATACTCATCTTTTGTCCCTACACAATTATTTGAATGTTATTTGCTGATTGTTTTTTCTTTTTACATCAATTTTACTAGAATGTAGTTTATTTCAATAACTCTGAATAGACACTCTTTACTTCTTGGTTGCTCAACAGATTTTATGAGTATGTATAAAATTATTCAACACGTAATGAGTAATAAAAATATGCATCAATCAATTCAGCTTTTCCAGTCACACAGGGCTTTTCTATTCAGTTCTTGTGTTTGTAAGCCCCTTGATTCTAGTTGGAGAAGGGTTAGAAGAGAACAGTAACAAAAAAGAGGATGCTTTGGAATTATGTGGCTGATATAATGAAACATGTTTATCTTTCACTGCAGGTCAAGCAGTTGATAGTTTATTATATTATTAATATTTCTTCTCCCTTATTTTATTTTCTTATTTCTTCTCTAACTTGCTTAATTGATTGAGGAACTGCAGATTGATGTCTTTTATCCTTTTGATTCACTTTTTGTTGGTTTTTCATATCTGTTAATGGAGAACTAGTCAACATTAGTTTGTTTCTCACCGATTCCTTCCCCGAGAGCTACACTGGCTATATCATGAACCCGAAGAAGTCATAAAATTTCCTGCTATGAATCCAGATTAAAAATTCTGGACTGTATTTATGTTTAATTTGGTGTAAAATCAGCTTCTTAACTGTGGGAGTGGTGCTAGAATTATCGAGGGAAAGAATTGGGTGTACCAAGGATGGTGAGAATGTGTTTAAACAAAAGGCTCTAAAGAAAGTAATTTTATAGCTGCAGCTGTCTCATATAAAGATAAGAAGCACCTAATAAAAATCTCTCTTTGGATGAATTGAACACCTTAAAAAAAAACCAAAAAAATGAAAATCAGTTTGGAAAAAAAGGAAAAATACAATGATTCTAGATTCATATTTGATATAACTGCACTCTAATTTATTTCAAGTTGGACTTAATGATCTTTGTTAACTATCCTTTACATGCTATACATGGTGGAAATGCAAATTTTTGTTGAAATTTGTTTTTTAGTTGATTATTTTACTAATTGATTTCTAATGCATTAGGCTATGATGAAGGTATCTTGTCAGTAAGTAAAAGAATGTCTGGTGCACTTAAATTTCTGCCATACAATTCTGATCGATTCAGTTAGGTTTGAATTGTCAGAAAATTGTGAATGGTGGGGTATATAGTCAACTTTTATTGTTTTTTAACATTTTATCAACCACCGAATTTTCTAGACATTTCTCCCAAATCTTGTTTCATCAATTTATGTACATAGTTGATGCCCAATTTTCTATTTTCTGGGACTTTTAGGTTCTTACTGTTATCCTATTTGTAGGATTTTTCCCCCTTTGATGTAAGGACTAGAAATATCATTGTAACTTTCCTAGGTCCAAGAGGAAGTTGAAGATAATGAAGAGGATGAATCTGAGGAGGAAAGTGATGACTCTGTAGATGGGACTGAGGTTACAAATCCTGTTTCTTTGCATATATATCATTTGTCGTTCCTTAGGTACCCATTATGTGCTTTGTCATATTTTTGCATCTCTTATCACTACCGTTATATCTTTTGCAGAAAAAGAAGGGCATTCTTGACATTAGTGAGATTCAAAATCCAAACCTGATAAAACCTAAGAATGTGAAAGCTAGAGCAGCTGATGTAAGTGAGAACTTTGAACTGAGAAAGTTCTCTCTCTCTCTCTCTCTTTTTGTAAATTGTATAATTTTTACTGCTGAGTGAAACATGCAAACTTTTCATGTTCGCCCTTCTATATATTCAAAAATTCCTTTTCACCTATTAGTTATATTTCTCTGTGCAATTTTTTGTTTTTTTATGACCATTTAGTACTGGTAGCCTTATACATATAGCTTCTCCAAAGTATAGGATTTTTATATCTATATTGGTTAGTTTATGATTAACAGTATTCTCATGTTTTCATGGCACTTGCCAATCAGTTCTGTAATATTTATTTATCTCTCTTGAAAATTCAATGCAGGTGGAGAACACCCCTGAACTCTCTCGACGTGAAAGGTATGCTAAATATAGCTTTTTGATTCTTGTCATGGCCTCTGCTAAATTTTCTTCACACTAGTTCAATTAAGCTTATGTTTTGTATTTCTTATTGCTTCAACCATCTCATTTGTTATCAATATGGCTTTTAATACTAACAGAATACAAATTGTAACATATCAATTTGTAGCATCTTATCTGAACTAATTAAATAAATGAGGGGAAAGGTCTTCAATAGCTTGTAATTGCTGGAAAATTAAGAGTAGTGCTATGCCGTTAATCAGAGTACCCACCTGCACTGTCTTATTAGCCTGAATCAAAGGTGCAGTAGGCAGATTTATGATGGATGTTGTTGATGCAGTGAGGTAAATGAAAAAAGAAAATGGTTATGAATTTTGTACATCAATTTCTGATTAGCATCTGTCGCCACGTCCTATGTACTTTTCCAAGTTTTGTCTTGCACATTAATGATGGTTTTTTGTTTTGGCTGACCTGGGTTTTGACTAGCATAAAATAGCGCTAGGTATGGACATTTCAGCATGATGTGTTTCATTTGGGCCATTATCCACTTTGCTTCATTTACTTATCACATCAGCTGCATCGTCTTCCGTCCATTTTAATTTTACGCTACCGTGAACTTGTAGTTTGTATCTATATTGCAAATCTTCCGTCCATTTGTAACCTCCTGCGTCTTGTCTTGTCATGTTGGTTCAGTTTGCTGTAGTTTTCCAGTCTCTATAAGACATATCAGCTCCATGCCATGCTGTATAATATAATAAGATGTAAGTTGAACCTTTTAGGTTCACATTGATGCTTGAAGAATAACATCAAATTCCAAGTAGTCTTTTTCACATAATGTTAATCTTCAGAGGCAGGAGACAAATTATTGTTATTTTTTTCCATAGGGAAGAGATAGAGAAACAAAAAGCTCATGAGCGATACATGAGGTTGCAGGAACAAGGGAAAACTGAACAAGCTAGGAAAGATTTGGGTAAAATCGAAATATCCATCTGCTTTTTCCTTTCTCCAGCTCTTGTTTGTTTAAGTGATTCTTTTATAAGCTTTATGTTTTAGCAGTCCACTTTTGAAAGCCTCCTAGGCTCCTTCATGTTTCCAAAACAACCATTTAATAAGATGTGACAGACTAGTATAGTACGTACAATATTTTTCAGTTTCTATTGAACCATACAATCTGTTATTGGTACTCATGATTTGCCTTTTGTTTATTGAACTACACAATCCGTGTGTAGTTCTAATACATAAAAGCTCAAAAGTTTTGCTGTTCCCTCAGTATTGTAATATTTGACTTTTAAATGGAACACTTACTGTTTCACAGCTCATTCTTGAAACTTTGTTTGACTCGAAGCTCACAAAGGAAAATCTATCTTTTGTATGCTTTTTTTTGGCTCAGACTCTTTTCATTTTATTTTTGGTATCATCAGTGTACTTGAACTTGGGCATGAGACTGCATATTCAAGGGCAACATAAGATTTTATTCCTAGTGAAAATATCGTGCCATCTGATGGCAATGGTACTGGTTTGGTACTACAAGGATCAGTGCAAAAAATATATTTAACTTTGCGCCGATTGAGTCTTTTCTAAAAGTATCATTCTCTATGCTGAACGTCAAACTAAAATCCGTTGTACTGCATAGAAGCAGTTCTTCCCTTGATTTTAATTTCTAAAGCTGTCTCAATCAAATTTTTTTTGTTTCACAGAGCGTCTTGCATTGGTACGACAACAAAGAGCTGAAGCTGCAAAGAAAAGAGAGGAGGAAAAAACTGGTATGTAATTTCACATGCAATTATACTTTAACTAAATGTTCTGTCGATATGATTGCTTAAGATATACATCCTACATCCCAAATTATATTGTACCTGGATTTTCCACAATCTTCAAATCATCAGTTGGTTTTGTCAGAGCCATCTATCCCATTCAACCCAGATATTACTTTTATGCTATCTTTCACAAGAGAGAATGGAGTGGGAATGATAGTAGAACGATTGATGTATTCCTTTGTTTGGTCCAGGTAGTTGATTCACTCAAGCAATTTGACCTGCTCGATCGTTTGGCTTATCTAACCATCCAATCTGACTAATTCTTTTCAATCCATCTAGCTGGTTCGGACCATCATGTTCGTCAAGTTGTATTTCCATCCAACTCCATGAAGGATTGTGTAGGCTCAGTTGTTAAATGGACCATTCCTTGGCTCGTTCATTTCACCTCAAATTGCTCATTCAAATGCTAGAATAAAATGATAAATGACAACAGCCCTTTTCAATGTTCCAAGCTTTTCCATACTGATTTCTTTCCAATGCACTTAATCGGATCTACCTCTTTTACTTGCAGCTAAAGAACAGAAGAGGACCGAAGCTCGCAAGTGATAATAATACTCAGACTGCACTTTCCGGCTGCTCTGCTGGTATTTTCCAGGAAACTACAACCCCCAAATCGCACATTGTTGCATTAGCAGTCATTCGATCTGCTGTTTAATCATATTGAAATTTCAACTCAGTAATTGCCAAACATTTGGTTCTAGTAAACAAGAGCACTAAACGTCATATTAAACAGTGTCTGTTCAACGTGTTTATGGTAAAACAATGAAGAGTAATTTGGTGCCCAAAATAAGAGGTGTGATTGGAATATCTCAAAACATAAGGGTACCATTTAGATTTGGATCGCTCTCATTCTACAGTTTGACTCCAATGGCCGAAATCCTCTCTGGCAAATGCACCACCATGGCCGCGGCCGCGATTGGCCCCTGCAATGATCCCTATTCACCACCGCACCAAAGGTTTCCATCTTGACTTCTTGTTCTTCTCTACAGGTACAACACGATGTAGTGCTAGTAACTTTGTTCTTCCTAGTCGATCCTATGTATTTACTCGAAGTTCAGTTTCAGATTTAAAATATCATGATCTGCTTTTAGTAATTTAGAAATGGTTTGATCCCTTCTCAAGATGTGCTTTTCATACGACTGTTGGATTCTTTGTTGATTGTTCTCAGCTTCGAGCATATTCATTGCTTTAACTATCCGAGTTTAAGGGTGTGTTCATGATGCTTTCTGATGAGCAATGGTATAAACCAAGCTCGTTAAATAAGTTTTTCTTATACTTGAAGGCAGCACATCGTCTACGTTCCTATACATTTCAATCTTAGTCTCAGTTAATCCCTAATGTATGAAAATTACATTTGAAAGAGATAGAATGCTCGAAAGAAGGTGATGACGGAGGACCTCATGCTTCTCTTCTAGATAGCTTCTTTTTTGTGTGCAATGGTGCAGTGGTTGTGCTCAAGTTTTAATTTGCCATTGTTTGCTGCAGTAGTTGGGAGGGATTGCCAAATTAACTAGAGTTGCCGAAGGAATAGAAAGGAAGGGAAATAGAGGATGAAACGGATCATGCATCAATCCATCGGTTGATAAACGGAAACTGACAAAAGTTGGTCAAAAGTGAGGTATGTCGTCAAACCAAAACAGTGACAGTTGTGGATGGAGTATATATAGAGGGAGATAGATGCTGTGTCTCACACCAACGTAATAGGTTGCATAGTTATAGATGTATATATATGGACCAATTGCAAGTGGCATGCAACTGGGGCCCTCACTTTACCATTACAACTAGGAAGAGCTTTCTCATAAATAGTTGTCCATAAGATCTACTATAACCTAAAACCGTTGGAGTGATGAATATGATAAATTTATCATTTATAGATATTAACCGTTTCCACATAAAGAATTACCTTCAATTTTAATTTCTTGATTTATTTCTCTATAGATAATTGTGAAGCCAATTATATAGGACACCTAAGATTAGTATATGACCTTTTGCCACATTATAAGATCTATTATATGTTTATTTTATTTTTTAAAAAATAATTTTAGAGATAAATGATCTTGATCCGTTTAAAATACAACTTATATGTAGTCAAAAATTAATCTTTAAAATATTTGTTTACTTTTATTTTGGGACAAAATAGTTCAAGAACAAATGATGTTGATCAAATTCTATTTCACTTTTTTAGAGTATATATATATATATTTTTTAATTTTAAGGATCATTTTGTTGGAGTTTAAATTTGCAACATCACTCAAGTGAAGTGTTAATGATTGGAAAACATCAAATTAAACTTGACTCAAGGGAATTTTTGATAATTTTTTGAGAATATTTTGTAAAAAAACCATATAAACTAATTTTAGAAGGGGAGGAGGATGAGTGTGCTTAATGATAACAAAACATGATTTCCCACGCGTAATTATTATTTGTTTCGATTCGATTTTGCACACTTCAACCAGTTAAATGACTTAATTTGCACATAGAGTTGTGCTTAATGTTCCCAAAATCATAATTGTCATGGCATAAAACTATGGTTTTATACTCAAAGCCTCACCTTCGGATATAAGATATGGATTTTAAGCATTCTTCTAGTAGTCATTAATTTGATTGAATCCATTGGATTAATTTGCCCCACTAAACAATTTAGACAGATTGAATTAAAATTTTATCAATCTATTTTAAAATGGATTCAAATGCATCGACTTATCTGGACCTACAATCCGCATAAATTGATCCGTGATAAACTTGAGTTGGCTCATGGATTAAAAAAAATTATTTATTTTTTTAAATTTAAAATTAAAGTAGAAAATTTAGTAAGATTGATTCGTTTAAATCATAATTTAAATTTAAAAATTTTAATTTAATCAATTTAAACTGTAATTCAAATTTAAAATTTTAAATATTTTTTTATATTTTTATTTTTTAATAAGCTCGTGGGTTGACATGTTTGCATAACCCGCAATCCTCCTTAAATTGGATTAGAGATTTTTTAGCCCGATTAGCCGGCCTGTTCCACTCTGCTATATGATGAGTTTTTGATGTTAACCATCCTATCATAGATTAATCCATTTGACAGTTCTAAATTTCTTCTACACAATCACACAAGAATCTTTCGTGCAAACATAGTGTTGCTTGGACACGATTACTACCACAAGGTTGTGATACACCCACCTATCAAGCTCTATGAGACTAATGAAGTTCCACCTTGTATCGAAAACAAAAACAAAAAACAAAGGTTTTGTTTCGAATGATGGGGGCTTGGCTTTGGTTGGAAATGATCGGCGAGAACTTATAGGGTTTGGTTGGGTATCAAGTACAGGTCAAAGCAAGCTTGCAAATGAAAGGAAACAAGACTTGATAATGCAGACATTGCTTCCAAGCATAACAAGCTCAACTTGATTCCTTTCTTCCACTTTTTGTTGACCTAATCCATCGACCTCTCTTCCATTTTTCTTTTAGAGCAGAGAGACTTAGCAACACTTGCAAAAACTTACTACTGGCTTCAATCATCCTTGGAGCTGTTTTGCCTTGTGCGAGCCAACTTTGTGCTCAAGAAAGCATTCCCAACTCTGAACAAATTGCACCTACAAAATCAATTTCCACTTCAAGTGCATTGCATTGCGGCATCAGACGAGCTCGAAATCAGCTGAACTACCGTAATCTCAGGTGAACTACATAAACCTCTAAATGACCTCAATCAAACAACAACTTGTACCCAAATCAAGATCCAAACTCAATTAATGTATTTGACAGACTGATCATAATCTAATTAATTTAGTTGGCCAACTACTATTAGTTTCTAACAAAAAGAACCATAACATGTATAATAATGTCCAGTTTCTCCTAAAATTTTATGAAACTTCTCCACTGAATTTAAGTCTAATAAAATTCATTTCCTATGGATTTTTTTTTTGTAGATTCATCAGATAAATAGATGATGATGCCAACAAGGAGGATATGATAGTTAATTACAAGAGGAGGAAGAAGGAGGAGGAAACACTTAAAGATGGGAGATGTCATTGGAGTGACCCATGCTGCTGCTTTGACCGTCATCAAAGTTCTTGGAGTAGCTATCGGCATCATAGCCGAAGCTGGGTGGCTTGGGGTTGCAGCAGCACCGGATGCCCTTGCTCTCCCTTAGCAGCTTCTTGAGGAGGCCACGCCACCTGCGGCTCCAATCGATGACAGCCTCGCCGTTCTCATCACGGGGGAGAAGGTGGTGGTAGAAGCGCGAACGGCCACGCGGAAACCATGACGGCGAGGCCATGCACCGAGCAATGGAGGAGGAGTGTGGTGGCGACTCCGTGTCCATGGCTGGAGATAGGTGGAGGTGGTTTGGGTGTGAGTGAAGGTTCACAAAAAAATGCAGAGTAGGTGCCTATGCTACTACGGTTATATATAATGGCCAATTCAAAAGAACATTTTTCATATTCAATCTCATCCATTATCTCTCATGTAGACAGAAAGAATCTACTAAAACTATTTAGTTTTACCAAATAAGATAAGAATTATGAATAATCCTAATGAAAACCATATTGAATTGTTATTGGGAGCTGAGAGCACAGCAATCAAAAAGAACTGTGCTCCAAATCACCAACACAAAGTTTTCATGTTGTTGATTCCTAGGCATAGTGCTTCTTCCCCCTATCCAAGGATTGACTCACAATACATAACCATAGGTGTAACCTTTCGCTAAATACTAAAATCACCAATTGAAGCATCCGAGGCTGCATCAATCGAGGATAGACGACAGAAGGAATTGTTCTATCTACAAACTTCACCTTCACTGAGTGTGATATTTTGTTTTCTTCCCTGTTGGGCTTGAGGAGGACAATGACAACTCCAATTGAGAGCATTGTTCATCGAACTGACTGATTCAGTGGTTCAATGCCAATTTGGCTTATGCGTCTTTTAGGGTTTTTTTTTTTCAAAGGTTAAATAACTAGATGCAATGTCTAGTACTGATGAATTCACCACTGTATAAAGCTGGTCACATATGGCCAAGCAAATAGGCATGGGGAGGAAGTTGACAAGGAAGGAGACAATGAATGATGTGGAATATGAATCGAGGACCACCGGCTTGCCAGCTTATTTGGTTCAATGGATCTACCTGTGTGTTAGAAATGCTACACTAGGAGGCAAAAAACTTAGATAAAGAAACCCTTTGCCTAAAATCCAAGTGAAAGACTCCTATCTAGTCGTTCGTTCACTTACAAAGGGTCAAGGTTAACGGGACTCAAGATTTGACAATTGAATCAAAAGATTTTGCATGCTCAATACACAAAAACAACCACCAAATCTTTATCCCATTGAGTGGAGTCAGTTATATATAGATCCTCTTATGTTGTTTCTCATTTATATTTAAATGAATTTTATGTTGTTTTATCGTTGCTAACTAAGTCTTCTTTAGTTTCTTAGAGAGTTACAAGTGGAGTAAAGACTCATAAATGTTTGTAAAATTGAATGACAGATTAAAAACACACACGAAAAGAAATCCAATCTGATTGAACTAGATTCTTTAAACTACGATGATTCAAGTGAACAAACATACGGTTGTCTAATTCAATCGATTGAATCAACCGATCCAGTGACTTCACTGAAAAGGAAAGGCACCTTAAGCTTAAGCATTTACCTCCATGATCATGGACATCGATGGAACGGTGTTCCACAAGTCATCTTCCACACACCTGATCAAAGAAAAGAATTTTACCTAATCCTCCATAACTTCTCCCAGTAGCTTAATCTCAAGGATTCGTCTTTATCGGACTGATGAGCATTTCAGGGACGTCGAATCAACAGCAGTCTGCTAAATTAGGGTTTATGAGAGAGAGAGAGCAGAGCAGGATAAGAGCACAAATTTCGGGGCGACCAACCTGACAAAACACGCTCGTAGTCGAAGCCCGGGCGGCGACTCCTAAAATGCCGCCGCCGTCCGCCATTTCCGTCGGCGACGGCTGGTAGCTCTCCGCCTTCCCGCCGTCGAAAGGAATCCATCGATCGATCGATTTCCTAGCGGAAACGCCTTGTATGGATTAGGGCGGCGGCCCATATAAGGCCCATATAGAAGCCTACAAGGCCCATTAAATTAATTGGGTCATCGGGTAATCACATCATTTTAATAATTTCGTCAAATAATATATCATGAATTTTAAATATTATAAATAATTGAATACTAAAGATTATCGAGTCTTTATTGTTTATCTTTTCTTTTATTATTATTATTATTATTTTGGTTAATAAGAATGTTGAAAATACTATTAAATTTTAGAATAAATTAGAAGATGCATCAAAATTGAAATGAAACTTAAATTTCATGCACTGAATTATTCTTATTTTAACTAGAGAAAACACTTTTTTTTTAGAGGTTGTTTCATTGGGTGGAAACAATGGGTTGAAAGGAAAGTTGAGATACAATCAAAGTTTTACATTGAAAATATATAGAAAAAATCATAAGATAGAGATATCTATATTGGTATGAGGCCTTTTGGGTAAAGTCCAAAAATAAAACCATGAAGGTATGAGACTCAAAATGGACAATATCATACCGTTTTAGAAATATATGTGGATAAATTTAAAGAATGTATAGAGGAAATTTTCATCAAAAGTGTATGCATTCATATATCATTTCAGCACTCAAGAGAATTCATTTCCTAGCTCTAAGTGAAGCATCATCCACATGATAGCATAGGAATGCACTTTGTTATTGATTTTATTTGCAACTATATGAAAATGAGATAGTATACTTCAAGATCATTTCCATATACATATATATCGAAAACAAGTTAACAAAGCAAAGGTGAAAGTTCAAATATTTGTTAGTGGAAAATATATCTATATATCTCCAAAGTACAATTATATAAGTATGCATATATGTTAATATTGTTGATTGAACAAAGATGGCACAATGTCTTCCAAGAGACCATAGTCGTGGACTTGGCGATTCGTCTGAGGTGGAAGTAGGTCATCGACATGTAAACATGTATTCGGTTTCAATGGAGATGCTACTTCTTTGTGGTGGAGAAACATTGTTGGCATATTTGTTAGCGAAGACGGCGGCATCCAAAGGTTGATGCAATTTCCACCATGAAAGTTTGAAGTGCTATAATGGTTGTGTTTCCCTTCGTAGGTGGTGACCACGGTCATTGGGTCTTCGTGTGATCTCTCCACTCTCTTCTTCACGTTGCATTTTGGAGTAGTGCATCGAAAATAGCTTCTGAATTATAGGAGAGATCTATCAAAATTAATAGATTTTATAGCATGTAATTGATTTAAATCGATTGAGTTGTTGAGAGATGAATGACCTTGGAAATGGGCTGTTTTTGACCGCCTTCTGGCCATACTTCCTCCATCGATAGCCGTCTTCAAGATGATCGACTTCGCTTTTGGTCATGAACGCAAATCTCGGCTCTCTTTGCCTTTTCTCTCTTTGTTTCTTTGACTTGTTACTAGTCCTATACAATCAATTGAGAATTATATAATAAAGATTTTTTTCCATCCAATTATAATAAACAAGGAGAGAAATTAAAACCCTAAAACTAAAACCAAAACTAAAAAAGGTATATTTTAGTCTCACTCCATAAAAAAAGAAAATAAAAACTATATATAATATTTGTTTTTTTTGTATTATATATATGTATATGTGAAAAATAAAACCTTACAAAATGGATTTATTTTGTTGGGCAACAAGGAGAGAGAAAGGGAAATCAAATTAAACCCTTCAATTCAATATTAAAGTTTCCAATAATTTTAGCTTAATTCTCTCATAATTATGATTAGAACGAGTTAAAAGAAGGATATAATAATAACATGTAAAACAATATAAGAAAATTAAGTGTTCAAGGAGATAAAAGATAGATAATTAGGTCCTAATTATTGAACTGGAGGGCTAGTGATAAAAACCTACACTTTCTTGTTCTTGTGCTTAAGGCCAACTTCTTCTTCTTCATCATCATCATCATCATCTCCTTTTGCCACCTTCCTCTCCTCCTCGTGGCCTATCGGCTCTGTGGTAGAGGAAGACATCGAGGAATTGGGCATCATTTGATGTTGCGTTGCTATGCCATCTTCAATCTCGATCTTTCTATTCGTATCAAAAGCCTCTCCATTGAAGCCAAAGGGGAAGTGATCATGATCCTTCTTTATGATCTCTTCTGCCATGGCGAAGAATTAATTGAAGGCAGTGAGAATTGAAGACTTTGGATGAGGGTTTGGAAGAGAGAAAAGAGGTAAAAGGTCTAAGAGTGTGGCTTTAGTTGTGCATGCTCCTTCTTTAAGATCATCTCATGGTACAATTTAATGGATAGAGTAATTAAAGGAGGACTTTTGAACACTCACACCACACACTTTCTTGTCTTCTCATGTACATATATATATATATATATATTTTAAGGGAATATTGTTTAGCTCTTAAGTTAAGAGAGAGTCAAGTTTACAAGAGTAGAATTGAAAATTTTAAGTTTTATTTATTTGTTTTAGAGGAAAATTTTCACTTGTAAAATACTTTGGCTTTGATCTCTTGGCATTAACTTCATAGAATAATATCATGAGACTATTTCTCATTTAGGACAAAAGCTATAAGGTCAATTAGTTAAATCCCTCCTAATAACTTGTATAATTATATTATTGATCCAAATAAATTGACACTTTTTAACAATGGAGAGGGTAAACGAAATATTTTCAGAAGTAGGCAGGGAGGGGAATGTAATTTATTAAATGATACAGAGAATTTAAAATGTTTCTGGGGCAAAGTGAAAATTTCCTTCGATTTTATTTTAATTATTTTGTTCGTGAGCGGGAACCAGCAACGGCGCTCAGTGTCCTCTGTCGGGAACCGACACTTCGGCACGTGCGAGAATAGGCGGGTCTTGGGCGGTGCCCGACAGGCGCTACTCGCCGTCCGATCTCGATCGGACGACGCAGGCGCTAGATTTCTCCTATTCCTTTCGAGATCGTACGACGGGGACGTTAGATTTTCTTCGGCTCCATGATGCCCGGGTGGTCCCCGGGGGCAGATTGTGACATGTCGCCAACAAAATCTATGAATAGATTGAGATGCTGCCGCTTGCTGCTTTGAATCCTATTTAATTTGGTTTTTGTTAGTTTTATTTTTCATATATATATATATATATATATATATATATGTTGAATTTACTGTAAATAAACATTAATTAAAATAGAGAAATGTAGGGAGGAAAAAAAAATTCTCCCATGAAAAGTTTTGAATGAAATAAACAATACAAAAGTTCAACATAAATAAGCATTATAATTTTACGTAGGGCATTTTAACAATCAAACTAAAATATTAGAGTATTTTAATAATTAAAAAATATCAAAAGTTTGAATAAAATATATATTTTAGAGGTTCACTTTTGAATACAACTTCATGATTAATCTGACAAAACATAAATATTAAATTATATATATAAATTATGTATTAATTCAATAGAGGTAAATTATTAATTGTGCCGGCACACAAAAGCTTAAATTTATAGGATCAAAAGAAATATATAAAAATTAAAAATAATCTTTGATGAAAAGACAAACTTCGAGCTGGTGATCAGTTATTTTCAAGTGGAAAGTGATATGAAAGCAATAAGGTCTAAGGCCTAACTACATATATGTATCATCACGCTACAAAGTCAAATCTTGGAGTGATGACTAATGAAAGGAAACCAAAAATTAAATGTTGCTTTCTTTTCTTTTTTTTCTTTCTTTTTTTTTGTTTCATTTGACTTAAAATAATAAGAACAAACAAAGAAACGAGGCTGCTCATGCTCTTGAATCCATGCTTAATGGAGAGGATAAACAATTAAAAGACAAGGATGTTGAATGCGAATCAAAAGAACTGATACTGTCTCCTCATCCTCCACTATTCCTTGTGACATTGTTATTTTATGAGAGCATCCGCAACGCTCGTGGCGTTATAACGCCTTTAACAGGGGTCTACTAGGGTCCACTGCCACGTGGTCGACAGTGGTGGTCGACCAGTGGTCGATCACCATATGGTGGTCGACCACACCCTTGGTGGTCGACCACGTGGTCGATCACCATATGGTGGTCGACCACCACTCACACTATCTCCTCTCTGCCAACGCGTTAACATTAAAAAAATAAAAATAAAAAGCACGGGCCCACCTATTAACGCGTTCAGAACTCTGAACGCGTTCAATACCTCACTCCTCTCTCACTCCTTCCTCACTCTTCCACATCCTTCCTTCACTCCTCCACGTCTGCTATTAACGGCCGATTAACAGCGCGTTGCGGATGCTATGAACGAACTATCAAAATTGAATTTAAACCAATCTGTATCTTAAACCTACTTGAATTCACCAATTTTTTTTTACCCCGAGCTAATGGTGCTAAGAAAACGGGCTATTGGGATGGATCACTGCAAACGCTTCTTGATTTATCCTGGTAGCCGATAGAAAACTTCCGTAGGATTGGATCGATCACCCCAAGATTAGTTGACGTACGCTGAATATTTGGTACCAATTAAAAGAAATGATAAACAATTTTTTCCCCAGACAATCGTACAGCAGCAAGGTGTTTAGTGATTTACCCAAATGCCTACAGTTCGAATCTCAACTACAATGCACTGTAGGATATTTTCCACCAATGGGATGAAAAATCTAGGATGTTGATTGTTGAGAGCAGAGCTGTGCGTGCCTCCAGATTTACCTTAGTGATTGGTGAAAAACTTCCGTAGAACTGAATTGGTCACCTCCAGAATTAATCGGATCATAAGAACTGAATACCTGAATTATAAAAAAATGATAATTTTTTTTCACGATTCGGTGGTAAGAGATAGGATTGCTTCTCATGCAGCGATGGTTCGAATCTCACGCTAAGTATTTCCGAACGCTTGTGGAATCAAACCACTAGTGACGCTGGACTATCCTGTCAAGATCTGCTTGTACTTCTCGGATCTACCTGATGGCCGATCTATGGGATCGGGCTGTCCGTCTCCATAATTAATCGGATAGTAAGAATTGGATATCAGTATCTAATAAAAAATAAAAAAAAAGAAATTGTTTTCTTCTGCATGAACTCAGCCGGTTGGTTTTTAGTTCTTTTTGTGCTCCAACAACTACGATGGGTTGTGTATAAGACAAATATGAAAAGAAATTGCGAAAGATCAGTGTGAGAATATATTAGAAAACTGGCACATGGATAGTGAACATTAGCACTCTAGGCTATCGTTCCTACATCACAGTATGCTTAAGAAACAAAGTTGGATAAATCTAACTTTCATTGAAAGCAAAATCCAACGAAAAGGAACTCTTACTCATGGGATCTAGATCTAATAAATGACTCTGAATGGTTTATAAAAGAACTGAAACTAACTACTGATGAGCCTGCAGACTTACGAGGATTTATGCCATTAATGATCATAGTTGTTACCGTCCTTCAATTTCCTCAGAAGCACCATTTCCCCCATCTACAGGTTGAATAAGAATGAGGTTAGCAAAACTTGAAAACAACTACGAAATGTCCAAAGCAAACATCAATGTGCACCTTCATTGTCAGCAGATGCATACACTGAGCGGCGTGAACGAACTTGCTGCTGAGGTGTGGGCTAATGAAAATGAACAGATGCAGAGTCAATTAGTACCCCCAACGATACAAACAATTAAGTGTGAAAACATGATTAATGTTATAGATAGAAACATTAGTTTTCATGATGAAATCGTCACAAGAGTCAATTAGTACCTGCAGCTTTGGGCGAAGTGCTTCTAGAGGTCCCTTGGGTTTCTGAGCATGCCCTCCTTGCTGTAGTAATAAACCATGCAAAAAAAGATATAGAAGGCTATATATCAATTCTTAGTTTTAAGATAGTGACATGAATATTTGATGCTATGTTGATACCTTCCCTAAAGCCCAATCTGCAGAATCAAAGTATGCACGTTCATGATCCTGCATAAGAATTTGATAGTGTTGGTTGTGGAATGAATCTTCAAGGAAAACAATCTGTCTATAGAATTGAAGCAAAACTTCCACTTCAAGATAGAATAACTTGCCTTGGATATCAGTGGTGGTTTTTTGGGTACCATTCTTCCATATTTCTTCTTGATTGCTTCTTCCTACAATATAGAAGCCATACATACCACCAAAAGATGATACATCTTTGTCAATATATTCTTAAAAAGTTATGCATGCCTATCTCAATTAACTATATCAATTATTCAACAGAAAAAAGTTGTAATCTCACCTCCTGTTGGGCTGATGGCATGCCATTTTCCTCATTTTGATTCTCGTGTTCATTGGCATCCATGTTCGACATGGTGGGCTTGAATGAACTTGAAGAAACTGCGACAGAGAGACAGGTATAATAAATTAGTTGAAAGACTGCCGGATTATTCCAAACAAATACATCATGTTCAGAAATTGGTTAGAGCAAGATTGTGGTTAGAGCCATATGCCAAGAGAATAAATTTGGCAGCAAATAAGGTCTCAAAAAAGTAACTAAAAGCACATGCAAACCCTGGAAAAAATAGGAGCCACGAGAAGATGCTAAGAAAGTTCCTGGAATCGGCTTGTAACTTTTCTCATTTTTTTTTCTTACAAAAGGCATCTCAAGCCATCTCCCCAGCTCCATGCTTCCAAATGCTCGAAGTTGTGGTCAGACACTGGTATAATTTCAACAGAGAAGTATATAATTTAGAGATGATCTACATATCTAACAGTTTGAAGATGAGTTTGTAATTGAAATGTTTGACCTTTTCAGGTTTACAAAAAATTCAAAACTGCCTGTTTTATACAAATGTTTAACACAGTTTAACCCAAGTGTATACTTGTATATGAACTTTGTTAAATATACTTATTCATATGCTTAGTTTTTGCTTTATTCTGATTCAAGCAGACTGCAACTTTAGAAATTAAAGAAATTGATAATTTGTTATGCTTGCAATATAAATTAGTAACATTTGCTTTTCACAATCACAAAAGACAAATCCTTTTTTTTTTTAAAAAAAAAAAGAGAGAAACTAAAATGTATTTGGTCCTAGGTAGCAGTAGCACCTATGCTATTTTATTTAGTGAGTTGATAAAGCATTGAAAAAACACATTCAAGGGATTAGGATGTGAGAAGAAGAGAATGAAATTCCATAGTTTAGTCCCATGTTTCTAAGTGAGGCTTCCAGATGCTAGAAGCCATCTTTGGGGTGTGTTTGAATGTCTATGGGAGACCAGATTTTTTGTAGAGAAAAAAACTTCTTCTGGGGAAGAGCTTTTGTCTAGTCTAGGGAATTGTTAAATATGAAGTTTTCATTGTTTTCCCACTGGATGGCTGACAGATTAGTCTAGATAAGATTGGGAGGGCTAATGTACACATCGTGGGCAACGGATTTGTCATTGTTTATCATACATTTTTTGCTTTAATATTATATGATCTTGGATTCTATCCATGGAGTAGACTTACATAGAACCAAGTTAAGTAACTCTTGTTATGTTTGTGTGATTGTGTTATTATATCAAGTGAGACGAAAATTTCAATACATCATCTCATGGTGGAGATGATTTCACTTTCAAAAGCATAATATTTAGATCTACAAGTATGGAACAGCGGATCTCACCAGCCGCATCTAGTGAAGAAACTTCTGATCCCAACACTTGAAACAAAAAATTAGGTATAGATTCAGATTATATCAGATTGGTGCCTGGATCTGGCTTCAGACATTCAGCTTTCATTCATCAAACCCTAAAAAAGTGTGAACGATTTCTAAGACTCAAACCCTACCAGTTCCCTCATCAAATAACCACAGCTGAAATGGATACACAGAGTACAACTCCACTGGTAGCATTGGTCAACACTTGATCTACCATAAATGAGGATAGGTTTTACCATCATTTATACCAGGCAAAATTACTGTTTTCTAAGCACAGATCCACCAAAACTGATGATCAATCTGTTATTTTTTCCAACTAGGAAACTTCAAATTAACAGCACATGCTACAGATTAGATCAACATGGGGTCCACCAATGAAAGAAGCAACATTCATAATGGGAGTGATTTAAACAGCAAATTCAAATTCAAGTTCTCGATCGAATTAAACACCCGACAATCCATTAAGATCGACTTCGTCTGGAAAATCTCGTGGAATAAACATTATGATCTAATCATCTAATCAAACAGAGGAAAACTAGAAATTCCTCTTGCGCAATGAAAAAGTAAGAGAAAGGCCACGCACGAGCTCGTACTAGACGATCTAAAGGCCGAATCGAACAAGAAGTAAGAATGAAGAATGCGGAGAAGAGGAGCCATCGTACCTCTGCTGGCGATCTAGATCGGCGACGGAGGAGGAGGCTGCTTCCTCCACCTCTTGATCGCAATTAAATTAATTAAAAATAAAAAAACAATGACGAGATAAGACAACGAGTCAGACCAGGGACGACGACTCTGAGATCATCTGTCTCATTGAAGGTAGGAAACAGTGGTTGCCTCATGGTGCTTACGTAATCAAACCTCACAATGACGTACGACCTGGAAGCGGATTCATCAGTTTCCCCGCTTCCTGTTCTATCCAGGACAAGGTAAACTTAGTCCGAAATGCTAAACTAAATTGAATCAAGTGTTTTTAACATAATTATAAGTTGGCTAAGAGTTATGACATTGCTAATATCGGTCATATATTGATAAAAAAATAAAACTATATAATTAAATTAGAACTTCTTTATCTCATTTAAAATAATATAATTTTTAATATTATATTATAGAGACACTAAGTTAAAAGAATATATACCGGTTAAATCCGAAACCTTGCATATTTAAAAATCAAGATATTAGTGAAAGAGAACTGATATGCTGCGCGATTTATCCCGCACGACCCGTGCGTGACACCTCTGACCCACCGTCACTGCCGCCGCCTCGAGCATGATCGACACGCCGCTCGTCGACGCTCCGTCCGGTGGCGGATTCCGATCGGATAGGAGCTAGAATCCAACGATTTTGGCCGTGATTTGATCGACAGTGTCGGGCGTCGGATTTCGATCAAATCGCGATTGGATTCTGGCCAAATTACGATCGGAGATCGACCGAGGAAGGACTGACGTTCGCCGCGATTTGATCGGAATCCGACGCTTGACATTGCCAGCCAAATCACCGCATGCCAGTCCTTCCTCGATCGATCTCCGATCACGATTTAGTCAGAATCCGACCGCAATTTGACCGAAATCCAACCGCGATTTGATCGGAATTCAGCATGCGCCACTGCCGACCGCGTTTCTGACCAAATTCGCCAAATTCCGACCAAATCACAACCGGCATACACCGCTGGACGAAACACAGGCGAGCGACACATCGATCACGCCCGAGCAGCGGACGGCGGTGGCCGGACGGGACAGCGACACCTCCGATCCGCGACAGCCACGGCGATGGATCGGAGGTGTCGCGCACAGATCGTGCGGAATATATCAAATTTCATTAGTTAAATATATGCATTTTGCTTAGCACAGAGTGAGAAGTATAAGTGATTGCATGCATTCCACATAAACAGATGGATTCATCACCCAAATACTTAACATGGATTCGCCTTTGGAATCTCATTTATTATCCCTACAAATCACATTGAATAGTTTTATTTGCACATTTCAACAAATTAAATAACAAACTCCTTTGTTATGACATGATATGCATATGAAGATGTTGATGGAAACTTTGCAAGATGAGGATGGCGAAGTTAATCTTATGGAAGATCAGTCGAGAAGAGCTAACTGCAGACTCGAAGATTATTACATTTGACGGCTTCTCGTCGGAGCAGGATCAGAGGAGGAACAAGCAGGGGATGATGGTGAGGAAGATGATGGCTAAAGTTGCTATTATGGAGCCTTGGTCGAATGCATTTCTCAAACTTCCTACCCTGGAGAAGTGTTGAAAGGCCAGATAGCTGGCTATTGCCAAAGACACGATGGCACCAGATTGAGTACTTCTGCAAGGAGATAAGTATGATGATTAGTGATTCATAAATCTGACTAGATCAACTTGTTCAACTAGCCGGAGGGAGAATTGGCGTCTCAAACCCATCCAAATTTATGCCCGAACATCGACAAGTCAAAAACCAACTTAATCGAATTGATTGGATTGAGTGAGGCACAGAATGGTTGAGCAGTTAGTTCAGAATCTGAACTTCTGAGCGCTTCGTGCCACAATTAGTTCCTTTTAGGTGAAAGGGAACGACATGGAGATCGAAATAATGAAAGACTACTTTTGTTTCTTCCTGGAGGGTGAATGTTCATCACTTTACCTTAAGTTCAGGGTCTGATAAGGAGCCACAATGACAAGCATCATTGCTAAGAAAGGCAACTCAAGTTGACCTGCACAGAAACAAACTGTTAAGTTGAAACTAAATTCGAAGAAACAAAGAAACAATTAAGTTGAACTCGGGCATCACAGACTAATAATTGATTAATTAATGTAGAAGAATAAGTATCAGGCTATAGGAAACACTTAACCTGGAAGGTAGTAGAAAATACGGACTAGAAGTGCCAAAAATGCAGTCCAAGTGCCATAGTCACCCCTGCCACATTTAGTACATGAAAAAGGGAAGAGTTTATGATAAACAAATTATGCCGATTACAAATCTGAAGTAGCTGAACGAGCCTATAGAGTCCAGCTTACTTGATCCATGAAATGACACTAGAAGGAGCTTGCAAAGCAAAAAGGGGGAGAAGGAATGATTTGTGGATAGCTGTGCCTTGGCCAAACAATAATACCCTGGGAGAACAAAGTGCTTGTTAGAAAACTGTTGCGAAGAAGACTACAAGGTGGTATATATCAATAATGTAATATCTCACCTTTAGATGTCATAGCCAGTGTGTATGCTCACCGATTGCACTACCACAGTTGTTTATACAAGTCGTGAAGGATACCTTATTGTATCTAGGAAGGTTGTGTCTTTCATAATGAAGTTGATTGTTGACAACTAAGATTAACATAAATGTTTAGAACTCATTTGGCATTTTTCTCTGATTTGTGAAAAAAAAAGTCTTTAGAGGATCCATTAGATGATTTGTTACTATTCTTCCCTTCCTCTCCTGGTCATCCAACAAAAGCAATAATGGCTCTACTCTCTAGGAATTTGGGGAACCTTGCTTGTAAGAAGAAGATACAAGAAGTGTAAACAAGTCCAAAATGGCGTACTGTATCGGTCCCAATATGATATCAAAGCAACCTCAACCCCAACAAAATTAACTATTTATAAAGGAAAGAAGCATCTCATTGTTAGTCATCAATCATGCCATGGGGAGTGGCAAATCTTGTTGCTTCTCAAATGATATTGTCTAGTTTAATATCATCTTGAGGTACTGTTTACCTTGAGACTTAAGTCCCATCCCTTTCTGAAGAATATATTTTTGTCATTCCTTATCAATTTTTTTAACATGTTCTCGTAAATTTATTTTATTTAAAATACGATTAAAGGATATCCAACAGTTTAAAATGTAAAGTCATGACAATAAAACATTCATTCAAAATTTCAAGCCAATTAAATTTGATATAAATGAGAACACTAAATGCGGAAAGAACTATTTCTCAATTGATTTAAATTGATACAATTACTTGAAGCTAAGTTATTCTAAGATAGTTAACTGATCATATTACATGCATCCAAAAACTCAATCTAGCAATCGATGTTCATGAATCTTTTCAAAACAAGATCCGACCTAAGCTGAGATGGCATGATTAGGGAAAAGCTTGATTAGAACTCAATTTATCTTAGCTGGACTCAAGTACAAATAAAAAAGTACTTTCTCAACATGATTGCTACCAAATATGAACCCAAGTTTACTTTTTTTTTTTTATTTCTATTCTTATACTTTTCTGTATCCCAAGATTAATTGGTAGATTAGATCCCGCAAGAATTCAGTGAGACTTAGTTTACGATCATGAAACAATCAGGTATTGTCCACTATAAATCTATAACAGTAACATGCACAATCCAAAGCTTCCAGAAAATGTTCCAAGATCAAAGCACACTAACGAGCAACAAATCTAGAACTTGAGCTAGCTTGCTTACGCGATGGAGGCAGCAGAAATCCACTGAAGAGTATGCGGGCTGAGTGGCGCAGCATAGCATACCACTCCGGTACGCCTTTTGCTCGCCTGCTTAATCCTTATCGACGGCATGCCCGCGACGGGAAATGCAGGGCAGATCAACCTACAAAATACAGAAATCAAAGCCCAAAATCGAGATCCGCCAAGGTCGGAGAAAAATGGGAAACCCTACCTGAAGGGAACGGCGGGGGCGATTGGTCCTGCGCGGGAGACGGGGCGAGGGTGGACGGGCGGCATCGGAGCCTCGGGCGGGCGATCAGGAGAGGCGAGGGGCGTGGGGGAGAGGGAGAGGAGGAGGCCGGTGGCCATCGTCGGAGCCGGCGGTCACAGATCGAAGTGAGGACCGGAGATCGAGGGGATAAGAAGCAGAGAATGGGAGGGAACTGACGGTTGACGGAGGAGCTCCAGCCACCTGGCTATCGCACGGGTAAACAACGCGGGTTAAAACCTGGAATCCGACCCGGCCTTGGCCCACAGATTAGATCGGACCCGGCCCAATCTGATGCCGTGCCAAGCAAAATGAACCCGGCTCAAACTTTATTCATGAATATAATTCATCGACCGTTAATCTTTTCTCAAAGGAGAAAAACAAAACAAAAATTAAGAACATCTGCTGGAAAAAGTTGTCTGGAAATAGGAGATTATGATCAAACCTCAAAAGTTTCAGAAAGGATCAATGTTCCAAACAACAGAAGATCCCACTCTACGAAACACACATGTATGAAACTGTTTGATGACCCTCCCCACCAACGCCATTGCTGCAAGACTAGGAAACAGCTGCTGCTTCATGGCTTCATGGCTTTTAGTGAGGTGTGAATTTGCTGCCTCACATGAAACTGGAGTAGCAGCGATAACAGCTTCATTCTTTTGAGTGTTCTTGCGGCACCATCTCTGAATCCAAGTGCAGAAATTCTCCATGGATACGCCGGAAGAGAACCTTGAACTTGTCATTTGTTTCTTCAAGTTCACTGTCTGTTCCTCCTTAGGACTGATGGGTTTCTTGTAGCATGTTTGTAGACTTGGTGGACAATCTCCAGTTTTGAACTTCTTGCTGCCAATGGCTGGAGAAGCTACGGGTTTGGATCGGAGGCGCTTTAGCCATCTGCTGCAATCATCTGATTCTAACACGTTCCCAACCGCCGAACTTGGATTTGGGTTGGATGCAGTGAAATTGAATGTGATTCTTGGACCCAATTTTAGATACTCCAGGATCACAGCTTCCAGCATGTATTTCCTTGTAGACTGGATGTGATAACTTTGTATCAGTTTCCATATATATGCTTGTTGATGGTTCATTTGGTGAAGTCGATCGTGATTGATCTTTCATCAATTCAAAAACTCGAAGATCCTGCAAAATCTAGAATTAGTATGATGATTTGGATATGAAATCAACCTTGCATACTGCTGCTTCAGCATATATGCATTCTATCTAAAAACAATAAACTCATGCATGTGTACCTTTTGTAGCCCATCAGAACTGCTGCCTGCAAAGTAAAAGGATAACAAAGTTCAGAAAAATGTGTGGAAACATCTTGATTTTATAACTGTTATTAGAAACAGAATGATTGGATTGTGCTCCTATTATTGTTGTCGATACAAACGGTTAGGAACATATCCTCATGTGAGAACTGTGTCAATAATTAGCAGCAGGTTATTTCTTATCTCACTGACATGAGTAATGATCTTGCAATATTCTAAATATTTATTTTGCTTACCATCTGGTCTTTTAGGTACAGTTAGCATCTCATAAAGATCAATTCTTTTGCCTTTGGTGGAGTTTGTAGAATCCATATTTATTTGTTTCCCATGAGACAATCCCACACTCATATTCTTAGCCATTAAAAATGCTTTAGATGCATCAGATAACTTTGGTTGCCCTTCCCTTGTGTTTTTCATAGTGCTGGAGGATGAATGAATTTTCAACATTTGGACATCACATGATGAACGCCCAAGATCATCAAATCTCTTTAAACTAACAGAATCTTTCCAAGTCAGCAAGAGACTACTACTAGAAAAATTTGCACGATTTGCTTCACTTCCTTCAAGTCGAGATGAGCCTGGACAAGATCCTCCTCCTAGATTAAGTGTACTGAAAGGTCTTGTGCTTGATCTTTGTTTTTCACGTTGGCCAATTTGCCATTGAGCGGTTGATCCTTCAATATCGTCCACACAACTAGAAGAACCTTTAACAGCGATGTGAGGCTGCATATCTTGATTCAGACACTTCATGTTTGTCTGTGCTTCAAATTGGTGTTCTTCTGATGCAAATTGAACAACATGAGATATTTGACTAGTTCTATAGCTAGACTCAGCTGATTGTTGAACTTCAACAGGTAGGGCTACTTTACTAAAACCAAATCTGTATAATTTTTTGTATTCGGAGACACTTCCCTGATTCATAACACTTTTTAGCGTTTCGAGTTTTCTGGATTCCAGAGTATCGACTTGCAAGAACTTGACTTTTTCATGAACTTCTGCTTTGCTTGAATTAGAAACAGCGAAACACTGATGGTTACGAGGAACTGATTTAGTTGTTTCTCTTGCCCAGCGTTTGATCCACTGTGAATGATATTGAACATTGGGTGCTCTAACAGTTTCATCACCCAAATTATTCTCGTTATGTTGATAGGTATACTCAGCCATCATATGTATTCAAATATTGATTGCCGCACGATTTCCACCGACACCTGAGGTAATTCATTAGTTGAGGAATCATGACTACTTTCAAAAGTCAGAACAATAAATTCATGCTCCAAAAATAGGCTGAAGTGAAACAAGCAAGAACTCTCATGTTTAACATTCTGTAAAAGTATTTGCTCAGCACTTTGTATGACGAAAAATCCAACAAAAACTGAAAGAAGTAAAAAAAAAACATTAACCTCAAGTATGCCAATGATGATGAGGTTATAGTTAATCTGAGTCTGATAGAGAGATTATACACAGGAGAAGGCATAGTTATTCGGAATTGTTTCTAGGTGATACAAGTAGCAAAACTAAGACATTCCAAGATATTGTGAGATATATATTTGTTAGTTATGACTTGTTACACATTCAAATAAACTTGTCAAACACTCTTTTGTTTGACTCAGGAACCACCAATTTAACAACTTGGAGTCCTTCAAAGCATCAAAATAAAACATCGATATCTCCTATGCTCATCCTCCTCAAGAACTAATGGCAGAAACTACAGCCAACTACTTAGTAAACAGATTACTATCTCTAATATGTTCAAGCTTTAGGAAAGAATAATATCTAAGTAGAAACCTAGTAGAGTAGGCATTATCTGCAAAATGAAGCAAGTGTATTGCAAATATTGGCAAACAGATCTACAACCATCATTTTTCAGAAATTTACTCGTACCTCAGTGGCCAGAAACTTTGATTTTTTCAGGAGAAAGAAATTTGAACTGAGAAATTTCTTCCTTCAGGCCTAGGAGAGAGAAGGAAAATGGAATAAAAGTTAGCGAACTTCAAGTAGCAAAGTAGATGGTATTATTAGGACGCGAAATCAAAAAAAGCCTGGACTTTCCCGACGCAAACAATCAAGTAAGCGAGATCTAGGAAACCTAACGTGATTGCCATCTACGATCTCTCTCCGAAACCTAGAAGCGATAATAATCAAAGGAAGAACTGCTCATCTCGCCCTATCGTCCAAGAATCCAAAGCGTGCCAAAAAAAAAACTTGAAAATCAAGGAAAATAGAAACAGGATCGACTAGGAATCTCGACGGAGACGCCGGAAAACATCGCCCAGCTCCGAAGAAGGGAGTCAAACCTCTTTCCTCATGAGATCCAGCTCCATGGCGAAGGAGAGGGTTGAGAATTTGCTCAAGTCGGTAGAACTTAGAAGAAGTGGAGGAGAAGCGAGCGATTTGCACATGAAAAAGGTTCCAAATTGGCTGACGTGTCAGACGCTGATTGCCTTCTCGACGATTGAGGAAGTGGGGACCACAAAAATATCTTCTTCAGTGCAGCTTAACTACGTTGTGACCGAGGATGAACATACGCCAATGCGGCGTATCAATTTTGCATTTAGAAAAAAAATTAAAAATTAAATATAAATCATATTTATTAATACATTTTAAGAAAAATGATAAACACTTCTCCGAAAGAGTAATATTAATATTTTAAATTATGAGGGGTTAATTAAAAATTTTAAATGCCAAATTTTTTGAGAAAAATATATAAATTTTATGGATAAATAAAATTAACATCTACATTTGAGCCAACAAGATATTTTGGTAATCGAATTATGATAGGAATTCAAAAATAATATTTTAGAAAGATATTTATTAGGATTTGGAGGATAATATAAGAAAATAAATGAATTTTAGATAAATAAATAAATAGTTTGTATATTTATGTGGAAGAGCTTATCATAGAGGTAGCCATTGATGTTGTGGCATGTTAATCCTGTTCTATCATTTAGATAAAAAGAAATATCAAATAAAATTTTATATATATATATATATATATATATATATATATATATATATAAATTAATTATTTTCCTCTGAGTTTATTTGAGTAATTTAGCTGCAAACAATAAGCATCAATTACAAAAAAAGTTTTATTGTTAGAGAGAAAGAAAAGGAGTGTCGTGGATGAACTTGACACCATTATATGGTTCATCTAAACAAACTTGGTGATCATGAAGTGTCGTTGAAGAAGTATAAGATCGTGAATTAAATATTTATAAATATTCAATTTAATATAAATTTATTTAAGTTCGTTATCAATTAAATGAAAATTTTAAATAATTTATTAAATTAAAATGAATAAATTTGAATAAAAAAGGATTATATCTGTCAGCGGCAATGGAAATGTTAGAATAGATAGCAAGTACCCATCGTTAAAAAGACAAGAATAGTCTTGTCTTTGCCTCTATGACATAGTTGAATTGATTACGATGGAACAGACTTACAGAAAAGAATAAGGGTTTGAATCTTGAAGAAGTTGAGTAATACTCTTCTCTAAACTCGTGATCAATTTTAATTTTCTGATTTATCTTGAAATCACTAAAGTAATGATTTTTTTTTTTACTGAAAAAAATGACCTGGTCTTTCCCTCCCTAGCTCCCCTTTAGGGCATCCACAATACCATCAAATATTTCATTCAAATATTTGTGGTCCCCACGTCCACATCATCAATCAAATATCTCCTTCCTCAAATATCCCAACTTTCACAATCAAATATATCACAAACCAACTACTTATAGGTCCCACCTATTATCACTATCTCTTTCTTTAATAATAAATACTATCCCAACCACCCTAACTTAATACCCTTCTTTTATTTAATTTAAATCATTAAAATCATTTATTTTATTAATTTTTATTTAAAAAAATGAAATTGCCCAGTGATTTCTATTCACCCCATAAATATCCCCTCCAATAAGGGATACTTGATACATAGAGATATTTCTTTAAATATCCCTCAAATATCCTCTATTGCTTATCTTCATTTACTCTCTTCCCTTCAAAGGTGACAAAATCAAGATCGTCACGACAACCAATATTCCGGCACTGTGAACTTCTACCAAAGCGATCGAGGGCATTGACTTCTGGGCTGGAATTGGAGCAGGGGAGATCTCCGGCACTGTGAACTTCTTCTTCGCTCCGCCGCTGGTGGAGACCTGCCTCCTTGTTCGCGTGCCACGGCTGGTTGTGTTCGGCGTCGGCGGAGGGAGATACGGTGGAGGGAGCTGCGGCACCAGCGGAGCCCACCTCTCAAACTTCGCCGCCGCCGCTCCCAGATCGCCGGCGACCTGATCCGGGCTCGGGAACGGAAGCAACTCGTTCTACCGAGGAGTAAAAATCGGATCTTTATTTCCGTCTCCGTTTGAGAAAAATGCGACCTTTTCCGTTTTGCGCAATCCTGCATCGCAGTGGATTCATGGTCGACGAGAAGGTCCTCGACGCGCTACCCCGAGCACATCTCGATTCGATACTCCGAGATGCTGCTCGCAGCTCGCGGCGGCGGCGGCGGCGGTGTTGCGGCTTGTGGAAGTGATGGGGAAGGAAGGGTCTGCAACCAATGCCCTATTTTGTTCCGGTGGCGGCGGAGTAGGAGAGGGAGAGGCATACTCCGGTGAGGATGAACCTATTGTGCTTCATGGTGAGATCGTTGGCTCCATGGACGGAGGCGTCACAGTCCTTGCAAGGAATCGCCCGGTCCTCTTTCGCTTACCCTGCAAATCCACAAAAAAAAACACACACACACACAAAAGAATATCAAAATCCAAAATTTTCATCGGAACCGCGTCTTGGAGTCGAATCGGGCCTGGCATGACGGGGTGGCATTTGGCGGAGGAGGCTGCGAAGTGAGAGGCGACGCTGCTTGCCTGCGACCTCATCGGCGCAGCAGAACACGGATGACTCCTTGCAATTTTTAATGACGCTGCTTGTTGCCGGCGACCTCGTCGGCGCAGCAGAACACGGATGAGTGATGACTCCTTGCAATTTTTAATGAAGCAAAAAAAAACAAAAAACAAAGAAAAGGTTTTAAAATAAAAAATTCGCCCACCGTGGGGCTCGAACCCACGACCACAAGGTTAAGAGCCTTGCGCTCTACCAACTGAGCTAGACGGGCTTGTTGTTTCAACAGAATTTAATCTTCTCTTATTTCAATTTATTTCCCCCACCACTGTTACCTTCCGCCTCCCATATCCGTCGTCGTGAAAAGGCACTCTCTCAGCCTCCCTGCCATTTCCGAGCCTCGTTGCTTCGGAAAGGGAAGGACTTCTCATGGTCTGCTCTGATCCAATTGATCCAGTTTCAAAAAAAAAACACTCAGAAATGCAAAGCTTCTGCTTGTTAATACTTGTAACGAGGCAAATTCAATCCAAACGTACTTATCAGCATCACCTTCCATGTTAAACCAAAACAAAAACTCCTAGTAATTTGCAGAAGCATCTAAGTCAATCTCAGTGTCAGTATCCTTTTTCGGACCAGGCGATGAGCATTCACCCACGTCATTTGCCTTCTGGCTGCTGATCTCGAGCCTGGATCGTTTAATATGATGAACTGGTTGAACTCCGCGATGGCCTCGGCTGCCCTCTGTTGTATCTCAGAGGGTTAGTTTTGGCGACATCGACAACTATCATCCAGCCATTGATTATCTGTAGTAAAGTCAGTGTGTTATCTTCCTTACAGAACATGTTTCCGATCGATGGGCAAACATGGAGATGAGCTATTATGGTTACCTTGCCGTTCATCTCTTTCAGAGCGGCACTTGCAGCTTCTTCTGTTGTGTACTCTATGAAGGCATAGCCTTTTGACCTTTTAGATATCTTGTCCATTATGATTTTAACTGCCGCGGCAGAGGGTGTGAGGCGATGACATGATCAAAGAGCAGACGTTAAATGGAAAGACAAGAAAGGTGAGCATACCTTCAACCAACTCACCAAAACCTTCAAACGCTGCACGCAGTGTTTTCTCCGAGGTGTAGAAGGATAGTCCTGCAAATAACAATTTGGATTCTAGGAATAAAGTCTCGAGTCTCATCTATTCGCCATTGGCTTTTTGTATCCTCTAAGTGTGTTGCTAATCTTAGGATAAGCAGCTTGACATTTCTAGTTCACATGTACATCAGACTGGGATAGATGTTTGGCACGGCATGGTAAAATGTACAATTGTTCGAATCTCATTATTAAGCAGCACGAAGAAACACACGCACAGCAAATCACGAACAAGGGTATATGAAGTTCAAAAAAGACATCGTAAAAAGTATTTGACAAGAACATTCACACACCCGAGGAGCTTACCAGTTACAAGAACATTTTCACGCAAATACTAAATCATTTTTTTTCAGAATCCAGCGTTGCGACAAAAGGTATATGCAATAAGTTAATGAGCTTAATTTGAATAATTTAGAAGCTTACCGGTTACAAAAAGTCTTTTGGTTCTGATATTTGGCACTTGTTTTGCTTTTGCTTCTGCTTCTGATAAGTTGGGATCATTACCTACAATGTACTATTCAATTACTAAAACAATAACCACAATAGTAATTGGCAAAATTTCAAAGTAAATCGGCGACAGAAATAAAAAAAACTGCACATGATATCTGCCTCAGCAAAGCTTAGGACACCCAACTCTCAACGAAGGGAACACCATGGATTATTGTTCTTGTCGAGACTTTAATTCAGTTGGCAAGTTGAGCAACAAGAATTATGTCAATTTTTCTTAGAGTATGAAATGAGGTAGCTGAGTGAAAATAGACTTAGAATTGAACTTCTATGAACCAAAAAATCCTGTAACTTCTATGAACAAAAAAAGAAAAAGAAAGAAAGAATATAGCCATAGTTACCGCTAGTTAATTCACTACTTGGAAGATGTGAAAATAAGGGCAAATTGATACCATATTGCAGATAAACTTATACTTCAGAATTTAAATTATGCTTATAATATGATATCAAAACATGATATTTAACCCAATGTTATAAAGAAATGATAAGTTTGTGGGCATTGGAATATAATTTATCTAAACAGATATATACCTTTGTAGTTTTTGGTCTCTGACTCATGATTGGGATCGGGCCGAACAGACAACACCCCCGGAACATCTGTCATGCAATTGCAAACATTGTAACCCTTTTGAAGGCAGGTACATAGCTGAGAATAAATATTTCACTTCCGTGCAACATTGAAACTCACCAGCTAGTTCCCGTGCACATTCATAGTCAATTTGGCAACAAAATCCAAAATCTTTCTCCCATGATATATGGTAAATGCATACTTGAGCATCCTTTTCACTGAAATTATTATTAGTGAACTACAATAATGAGACATAGGATGAAAAGAGTATAATAATAAAATACTTACTTCCCCAGAACCTTTGTTAGAGCTTGGGCATAATAATCTACCATTTGTGCCTTGGAAACAACTTCTACCCCAGGTTTATCCATTCGGACCAGCCAATACTCATTATTTTTTGAAAACGAAGAAAAAGTTGAACTACAGCCATCAGATTTCAAATGGTTCACTGGGAAAGGATCCGAATAGCTGTAATCTTTCTTTCCATATCCCTCATCCATGTCAGGCCTAACAGACAAAACTCCCGGAACACCTAAGCAGCCACAAGAGCATTTTAGCAGAACAATAGCAATGGCCCAACAACAATGAGGAAAAAATTTGAATACAAACTAAACAGATAATAACAGATTGAATTCCACCAGAATTGTGCTTAAATCATCCAGAATTTTTATCAGCATTTAAAGCAGACAACATTACACTGACAAGCAGAATATCCAGAATCTATACTGAAAAGGCCTAAAATGTGATTTTGTCATAGATAGGACCCCCCCCCCCCCCCCCCCCCCCCCTTAAATAAAAAATGTTCTCGAGTTTATCTGGCGTCAAATGTTAGCAGACAATTCACGAGAGTACTCTATAATGTCATCTTCTTGCAGGAAACTAGTTTCTTTCTTTCTTTTGATGAAATTTGTGTTTGCTGTGCCACAACAATCAAGTACGATTCATTATTAACTTGCTAAGTGCAACTACTGGGCTAAAATGCATAAGCCTAAGTTAATACTAGCCTACTCATCTAACCTTATCAAGCTTCTTCACTAGCCCAAAACGCACCATAGCGACTAAATTAACGTGTAAGAATCTCTCTTGTAAGACCAAAAATCCAATTCATATCCCAAAATACCTAATCAACAACATGTGAGACCCAATGATGGCTACATCATACACAGGTAGCACAATCGTATCCAGTATCACAACCTACTTAAATGAGAAAACCGAAATAGTTGGCGCACTAAATGCTTAAAGGTAAGTTAATAATAGGTCATCTAAGCTTACAGAGCTTCTTTATCAGAACACAACTCATGTCATATGGAAATTTGGTTGTTGCGTCAAGATTCTACCGAGCTTTCTGTTCCCTCCTACTACTTTCACTTCAAGCAAACACAAAAAAAGGGAAGACAAAAACAGTAAACTTACGGGCTAGTTCATGAGATGATTCTTCGTCAATGTCACAGCAAAAAACAAATTGGTTTTGCCAAGAAGCATCATATATGCACATTTGAGCCTCCTTCTCGCTGCCAAGAAGACCACATTCAAGCACACAGGAAAACAAGCAGGTCGAAATCAAAAACGCAAAAGAGAAGCAGAAGCCACGCCTACTTTCCCAAAACCCTAGAAAGGGTTTCGACGTAATAATCGATCACTTCCGCTTTGGAGGAACGGCCGCCTGGGGGCTTCTCCATCACCACAATCCATCCCGCAGGAGGAGAAATAGTAGCGAGAGAGGACGAAGGTGCCGCATTCTCCGCCGGATGAGACGGATGCCAAGCACGGGTGGAGAAAGAAGCGCGAGAGTTGATGCCGTGGCGGGCAAATATGGGATTTTTGGTGGATATGGAGAAGGAAAGAGCGAGCTTGGTGGAGACCAGCTGAGCCCCCGGAGGAAAGAGAGAAAGATAACGGGCGGCGACGGCCACAGCCGCAGGCCCGGTGGCCGGAAGAGAGAGGAGGTCCATTTGGGGAAGCCGCCGCCGCCACGCGCAGCGAAGGAACACGATCACCGAGAACTTATCTGGTCGCGGGGGCGGCAGGCAGCTCGTTGATTTTTAGAGAAATATTTCATTCTACCCCTCGGATTTTACAGCTGTTTCAAACTACGTCCCATAGTTGTATTATTTTATTGAATATATTTTTTAGTATAATTTTAAATGAGTTAAGATTTATTTGGGCAAAAATTAAAAGTTCAACTCTTATTTTCACCGTAGTAAAAAGAATATTTCATTTAAAAATATATTAAAAGAATATTATATTACATTTTTATTTTAAAAATATCTTTATTCTATTATTATTATAGAAGTTATACAATTAAGAGCTTATAGCAGTACAAACATGTTAATTTAATCAAAATTATTAAACATAGATATTAAAATATTTTTATCAATTTAATTAAAATTAAAATTATTATAATAATTTTGTCTATCACTTTAGCGAGGGAAACACCACCTCTAGGAGTTGTGGGAGCATGGGAAGCCGAGGGGAGCGTCGGACGTCGGAGTCAGAAAGATTGGGAGTCAGAAAATGCGATCGAGAAGAAGAAAAGTTTAGCACAGACATCTTAAAATTGCGATATTAGTGACGAAAATTTTTTATTTTTTTCCATCGCTAATTTCACTCTTTATTTTTTTGCAGGATAGAGTCAATGGATAAGTTTGTCTCTACCATAGAAGTGCTTTATTTATTAAGAGGATCATAAATGTTTTTCTCTAATCATTGACAAAACAAATAGCTTATTTATATAGGCTAATTATGTAACTTAAACAAACCATTAACTCCTAATTACATGCATCCCATTAACTTTATATCTACATTAAATATGGATTGTTTTTTTTTCAACTCCACTAATTTCATCATTGAATCATATATTTATCAAGTAACATATAGTAATCCTTTGATCCTTCTTAATTCCCACCCTGTCCATTTTATATATATTAAATGATAGGGTTGATCAGCAGTGACATGACGTGATTCATGGTTTCTCCATTGGCTTGACCGTATCCATCTCCATTCTGGTAGAAGAATAGCAAGGATCGAGCGATGTCCAGTGCCACTGTCTTCAACATCTCCTCGAAGGAAGACGCAGCAGCACGATCTCCATTCATACACCTCCAGTTGCCTCGTATTAGCTCCTTCACCTGCTCACGAGCCACCCCCTCCGAAACGCCTCTCTCTTGCATGCAACACTGTATGGATTTTGGCACATCTCCTCGCTCAATTTCAGCCTATATATATATATATATATATATAATTAAACATCAATTAAAAAGCAAGATCAGAACTGTATGATTTAATTTTAACAAACTCTTTAATTCTTCTATATATATATATATACCGTTGAAGTAGCTAAGTCGTTATAAAGTCGACCGAGAATGGAAGAGGGCTTTGCAATGGCAGGGTACTCTGAGAAACGTTCCAAGGCTTGCTTGGTTAAGTTGTTGGCCATGCAGTAAGCATTTGTGAAGATAGCAGGGCCTGTTATGGAAATCCATGTGTTGTCCAAGTATTCATTAAGCGTGGGTGTGTAGCCTCGGTGATACCATTTTGCCTCCACCAGATGTGCTTTGCACAGATCTGACCACTGAAACAAAAGAATATAATCATGAATGCATGATCACAAACTGAAGAACAAGGAGTATGTATATTAATTACTACTTACTGATCTCTTGAGGTAAGGTATTATGTCCAGTCCCTTCTCCTTCATCACCTTATAGCCATCGTCGTTTATCGTGTTGAAAAGCGCGAGGAATAAGATCTTCATGTAGTCTGGCAGTTGGTCGATCGCGTTAATATCCCATCTGATCGATGAACAGGATGCAGGAGTAATTTAGTATATATATATCTTGTAGAATTTCTAGCTCTGTATATATATATATATATTCTGAGGTTAAATTTCTCTTCACCTATCGACGACATGAGTGAAGAGCTCAAGCTCATCCAGGGTACCATAGACGTCGTAGACATCATCGATCATTGTGGCAAAGCAGTTTCCTTTTGTTTGTGCCTCTCTAAAGCTCCAGAGCTCTGGTTCAAATGCCAAGCCCACGGTCCACAAGTAGTTCTCAGTCAATCTGTCTCTGGCGAATGGTAATTTCTCAGCAACTCCGAGTTTTGTCCACCATCTATATATCATTCAGTTTTGTACAATACAATTGTACTTAGCTTGATTAAATAATATATAGAACTATGTATATATATATATATATGTTTTATAAACTTAATTAATTAGCTTATTATTGATCACCTGGAGAGAGCACTGAGTTCTTTCTTGTAGATGCTCTGGACTGCGTTGAAGTCCAGCTTAGCAAATTCAAGAAGAAGAGGGTTGTTGATGACCATGACCTCTCTTTGGCATGCTTCAATGAACCACCTGGCGTGCAGTCTCTCCATCCTCCAATTCAATGGAAGTTCGAGAGCATGTGCCGTTTGCTCTTTAAGCTTCAGATCAGAGCCTTCTTCTAAGAGATTCTTGAGGTGTTCAGTCGTGAACTCCATGGCTTCATGCAAAACCATCTCTCCTTCTTTTTCATAATAAGAAGCCTCATACAGACTCAGCATTCCTTTTGTGTGGTTCTTAAGACCATCCCTAAAGTGGCCTTTCTCATCTCTGAATCCCTCGAAAATGTCTTCGTACGTTCAGAAAGAGATCAATTAGCTAGTTCTGAACAATTATATATATTACTGGTATATATATAACACATGTATATAAAGATGTGAAATTTGATCGATCACCTTCAGAAATGGAGAAGCCATTTTCCCTGAGAAGCCTGAAGAGCAATGCGGAGGCGTGGAGGTTATCTTTAAATGTCAAGCTTATCTCTTCTAAAGACGAGTGAAGATTTCTCAAGGAGTCCTTAATGTCGTCTTTGAAATGATAAGCTACTCCGAGCTGCTGCAGGTGGTCAATCAACCGGAGCTGCTCTTCCACTTCCTTCTTCTCGCATATCACTTCTGCAACTCTCTCTTTCAGCAACACCAGTCTCTTTGCCTGATCCTTCTCCTCCACCTTCAACTAATTAATAAAAATTTGATTTTAAGCTTAAAACGTACGGACGAAACGAAAGATAAACAGATAGAGCTCGATCGAGGGAGTTCTCCTAACCGGAGACTCAGCAGTGAGCGACTGTATGTAGTCATTGCTCCACATGTTGGGCTGGTAATGGCCCGATCTTCTCGCCGCCTCCGGCGATGGCCGATCGGCAGTGCACTGGACGAGTCGGAGGCATGGCTGCTTGGCGGCTGTGGATCGCCGGACATCACGGAAAGGGAAGTATGATGGTGGAACAAGGATAAGAGACATGTTAACTGGATGAGTGCCAAAATTTTGCTTGGATTTCCAGATGATCCGACGATCGATGCATTGAACTGGATGGCCTGGGGGCATTATTTATACAACGCCAGGTGAAAATTTTAAAACAGTTTGTTTTTCCTTCTCCATCCTCCCCTTCTCCCGTCCCTAACAAAAACAGTTTGTTTTTCTGTAGAAGGTTTATTTTATTATTATTTTTCCAGAGTGCATGAAAAAAATGCATGACATCCGTTTTTCTTCTGCAAAAAAAAAAAAAAAAAAAAAAAACGGATGTCATGCATTTTTTTCATGCATGACATCCGTGATCCATGTGAAAGTGTATTTATTTATTTTAAATCTTAAAATTAAAATAAAAAATTTAATAAATTAATGGATTTGATCCGTTTAAATTAAAATTCAAATTTAACAATTTCAACTTGAAAAATAAGTCGGCAACTCATATAGGCAATGACTTGCCTAAGGGAATCTACCAGAGCCGTAGCAAAAGCGAGTCTTCATAGGACGATTGTCACTACTTATGGATCCGAACCTAAGTGATCTATCCATGACCAAGATGAAACTTGGGCGAAACTAAGTGGGATCAATTTAAACTATAATCTAAAATTAAAATTTTTAATATTTTTTATTTTTTGATAGGCTCGTGGATTGGTTCGTTTAATCCACAATCCGTTTTAAATTAAATTAGATTGAAGATTTTTAAACATGCCAAATTGATAAGTCAATGTATCCTATTTCATACAATTTTTAATGAATTGATCCACATGCCTGTTTGACAGCTCTAAGAGCATCTGCAACGCTCTTTGTTAATAACACTTAAAAAAATAAAATCAAATATGTGGGACCCACTTCTGCCACATTAACAAACCTTTGAACGCGTTCAAACCTTTACTCCTCCACCACTCCTCCACGTCATGTGGAGAGAGATTAAAGAAGGCTTATTAACGCTCTTTTAATGAGCGTTGTAGATGCCCTAAGGGCAACGACAGTCCTCCAACGGAGACGAATAAGTACAGGCAAGGATCATGACACAATTGTCCCTCTCGATATTTTTTTTTCATTTCCTAATATGATTTTTTTTGACTCTGTACCAATTCAATAATTAATTTATTTAAAAAATAGACGAGTAAATTAGACATCCAAGACACATAGTTGTTGTTTTTAATTATCATTTTTGAATGTTTTATCGTCCTTACAAAAAAGACAATTGGATGGAAGAAACACTATTATAAAAAATTAAAATTTAGTCAAATAAAGAAATAAGATATTTACAAGGATCATGACACAATTGTCCCTCTCGATATATTTTTTTTCATTTCCTAATATGATTTATTTTTACTCTATCCCAATTCAATAATTAATTTATTTAAAAAATAGACGAGTAAATTTGACATCCAAGACACATTATTGTTGTTTTTAATTATTATTTTTGAATGTTTTGTCGTCCTTACAAAAAAGAAAATTGGATGGAAGAAATCATGTTGCATTTTTAGATTGTATTTTCATGTAATATGATTTTTTTTTTGACTCTGTCCCAATTCAATAATTAATTTATTTAAAAAATAGACGAGTAAATTAGACATCCAAGACACATTGTTGTTGTTTTTAATTATTATTTTTGAATGTTTTGTCGTCCTTACAAAAAAGACAATTGGATGGAAGAAATCATGTTGCATTTTTAGATTGTATTTTCATGTAATATGATTTTTTTTTTTGACTCTGTCCCAATTCAATAATTAATTTATTTAAAAAATAGACGAGTAAATTAGACATCCAAGACACATTGTTGTTGTTTTTAATTATTATTTTTGAATGTTTTGTCGTCCTTACAAAAAAAGACAATTGGATGGAAGAAATCATATTGCATTTTTAGATTGTATTTTCATGTAATATGATTTTTTTTACTCTGTCCCAATTCAATAATTAATTTATTTAAAAAATAGACGAGTAAATTAGACATCCAAGACACATTGTTGTTGTTTTTAATTATTATTTTTGAATGTTTTGTCGTCCTTACAAAAAAGACAATGGATGGAAGAAATCATGTTGCATTTTTAGATTGTATTTTCATGTAATATGATTTTTTTTGACTCTGTCCCAATTCAATAATTAATTTATTTAAAAAATAGACGAGTAAATTAGACATCCAAGACACATTGTTGTTGTTTTTAATTATTATTTTTGAATATTTTGTCGTCCTTACAAAAAAGACAATTGGATGGAAGAAATCATATTGCATTTTTAGATTGTATTTTCATGTAATATGATTTTTTTTTGACTATGTCCCAATTCAATAATTAATTTATTTAAAAAATAGACGAGTAAATTAGACATTCAAGACACATTGTTGTTATTTTTAATTATTATTTTTGAATGTTTTGTCGTCCTTACAAAAAAGACAATTGGATGGAAGAAATCATGTTGCATTTTTAGATTGTATTTTCATGTAATATGATTTTTTTTTGACTCTGTACCAATTCAATAATTAATTTATTTAAAAAATAGACGAGTAAATTAGACATCCAAGACACATTGTTGTTGTTTTTAATTATTATTTTTGAATGTTTTGTCGTCCTTACAAAAAAGACAATTGGATGGAAGAAATCATATTGCATTTTTAGATTGTATTTTCATGTAATATGATTTTTTTTTGACTCTGTACCAATTCAATAATTAATTTATTTAAAAAATAGACGAGTAAAGTAGACATCCAAGATATATTATTGTTGTTTTTAATTATTATTTTTGAATATTTTGTCGTCTTTCCAAAAAAGACAATTGGATGGAAGAAATCATGTTGCATTTTTAGATTGTATTTTCATGTAATATGATTTTTTTGACTCTATCCCAATTCAATAATTAATTTATTTAAAAAATAGACGAGTAAATTAGACATCCAAGATATATTATTGTTGTTTTTAATTATTATTTTTGAATGTTTTGTCGTCTTTCCAAAAAAGACAATTGGATGGAAGAAATCATATTGCATTTTTAGATTGTATTTTCATGTAATATGATTTTTTTTTTGACTCTGTACCAATTCAATAATTAATTTATTTAAAAAATAGACGAGTAAAGTAGACATCCAAGATATATTATTGTTGTTTTTAATTATTATTTTTGAATATTTTGTCGTCTTTCCAAAAAAGACAATTGGATGGAAGAAATCATGTTGCATTTTTAGATTGTATTTTCATGTAATATGATTTTTTTGACTCTATCCCAATTCAATAATTAATTTATTTAAAAAATAGACGAGTAAATTAGACATCCAAGATATATTATTGTTGTTTTTAATTATTATTTTTGAATGTTTTGTCATCTTTCCAAAAAAGACAATTGGATGGAAGAAATCATATTGCATTTTTAGATTGTATTTTCATGTAATATGATTTTTTTTTTGACTCTGTACCAATTCAATAATTAATTTATTTAAAAAATAGACGAGTAAAGTAGACATCCAAGATATATTATTGATGTTTTTAATTATTATTTTTGAATATTTTGTTGTCTTTCCAAAAAAGACAATTGGATGGAAGAAATCATGTTGCATTTTTAGATTGTATTTTCATGTAATATGATTTTTTTGACTCTATCCCAATTCAATAATTAATTTATTTAAAAAATAGACGAGTAAATTAGACATCCAAGACACATTGTTGTTGTTTTTAATTATTATTTTTGAATATTTTGTCGTCTTTCCAAAAAAGACAATTGGATGGAAGAAATCATGTTGCATTTTTAGATTGTATTTTCATGTAATATAATTTTTTTGACTCTATCCCAATTCAATAATTAATTTATTTAAAAAATAGACGAGTAAATTAGACATCCAAGATATATTATTGTTGTTTTTAATTATTATTTTTGAATGTTTTGTCGTCTTTCCAAAAAAGACAATTGGATGGAAGAAATCATGTTGCATTTTTAGATTGTATTTTCATGTAATATGATTTTTTTTTGACTCTATCCCAATTTAATAATTAATTTATTTAAAAAATAGACGAGTAAATTAGACATCCAAGATATATTATTGTTGTTTTTAATTATTATTTTTGAATGTTTTGTCGTCTTTCCAAAAAAGACAATTGGATGGAAGAAATCATGTTGCATTTTTAGATTGTATTTTCATGTAATATGATTTTTTTTTTTTACTCTATCCCAATTCAATAATTAATTTATTTAAAAAATAGACGAGTAAATTAGACATCCAAGACATATTATTGTTGTTTTTAATTATTATTTTTGAATGTTTTGTGGTCCTTACAAAAAAAGACAATTGGATGGAAGAAATCATGTTGCATTTTTAGATTGTATTTTCATGTAATGTATTATTGCTAATTTTTAATAATGGGAAAGGATTATTATATGGGAAAGGATTAATTAATGATTGGAGTATTGTATACGTAACACGGAAGTTGTGTTTCAATTAAGAATATAATCTGTTTCTGCTTCATCTTAATTAACTATATTTAGTGGTTGATATGGATGCGAGTGTTTACTTTGCAGATTGAATACTGAATATATCATGAGAAAAATCGATTATTTATTTTTTTTTCTTATCTTTAAACTGATTTTGGTTAATTATTTTTCAAATTCACGTCGTTATCAACTTGATGATCGCCAATTAATAAAATAAAAGATATTTATTTCCACTTGCATAATGGTGCCAAAACACTTTTATCGAACACATGCGAGTAGTTGGAGGGAGGTTATTAATATTTTTTAATTCATAGAATTTTTTATAATATAAAGTTAATGTTTATATATTTTATAATGTATTTTTACATCAAATGCTCATAAAATTGCAACCTACGTATCTAATAAATTTCACGAGAAAGTATGCATTTCAAGTTATATTTAGAGGCATGTCGACGAGGACATGCAGGACTTTTATTAGCAAGAGTTTTTGATAAGTCATTTTTATTATCAAAAATTATATTTGTTTATACTAATTGAATAATTTTTTTTTTACAGAAAAAATATAGCTAAGAGTCAGGGCACAAAGAAATATTTAAAGAAACATGGAATAATGCATATGTCAAACTCTACAAAGATATGTTGTATAAATGCAGAAAAAAGGCGTAAGATCATCTTTCATCCCAGTTGAGATTTGGATGTATAGCAAGTCATCTGGGTTGCAAAAAGATGGGAGTCAAATTCAACGACAGCTCGAGCCAACAAAAATACTGAGCTGACTGGCTCTAGTACCGGATTCACAAAGCATACGGCTGGATCATGTTCCATTATCGAGCATGCTTTAGATTTGGTGAGTTTATAATTAATATATTTATATTAGAATTAATTATTTAATTAGCAATGATTTGATTTTGATTTAATTATATTTTTTAATCTTCAAGAGCATGAGTTATAGCGGCATCCTACTTGTTGGGAGATTCTTACTAAGATATATAAGTCTAAGGATGACACATTTATCGATCATCGATCGCATGCATTAGACATAAGATTTTAAATTTTAAATTTATTTAACTATTATAAATGATTAATTTTGCTAATTTTATATTTTATATAAATTTATTTTAAACAGGCTGAAATGACTGCTAGAGTTACATAGGCATCTCAGCCTGATAGAGAGGGAGGTGAGATGCAGACTTTCTCAACCAACTAAGTAAATGAGATATATTATGACGTGGTCGGTGGAAGGAAGAAGAGCTCTACCCTCTATGGTTTAGGGTCCCAGGCAAAAGTCGTCTATGATTATATGATGACCCCTAGAGCCAGGGGTCATCCCAGCGGATCATCTACTAAGATTGAAGCCCTAGAGTAAGAAAATCAAGAATTTAATAATCGACTCTCGATATTAGAGCAAGCATTTCATGAATCTCGGCGAGAACAGCTGCGATACGATGAGATTGCACAGCAGATGCGCAATTTTATGACTAACATGAGTCAAACGCCGCAACCCCCGCATGACTTTGACTCACAGAAGACTCAGAACCCTGATGATCCTTATCAGTAGCTACTTCAACATACATTTTCAAAATAGATACATATTATTGATTTATTACTATCCTATTTTATTATTTTTTTACAGGATTGGATATTTTAGCTTGGTTAGTTTAGATATTTTTCATAGATTTTATTACATTGAGAGGTAATCCTTGTCACAACAGATTCCCATCACAAATTTGTGACGGGAATCTGGACCGTTCGATTTTAAAATAGAAGATTAAATCCAGGTCATCGCAATCATCCATTCGATCTACGACCTGGATTTAATCTTAACTTTAAAATCGAACGGTCCAGATTCCCGTCACAAAATTTGTGACAGGAATCTATTGTGACAAAATTTGCTACTTGTCACAATAGATTCCTGTCACAAATTTTGTGACGGGAATCTGGACCGTTCGATTTTAAAGTTAAGATTAAATCCAGACCGTAGATTGAATGGATGATTGCGATGACCTGAATTTAATCTTCTATTTTAAAATCGAACGGTCCAGATTCCCATCACAAATTTGTGACGAGAATCTGTTGTGACAAGGATTACCTCTCTTATTACATTTAAACATTTGATACACTATATTGTATTTAGATATTTGGTATTTGTATTTGTATTATGATTTAATTAATTTCATTCAGATGTTGTGCGTGCATGAATTTATTTAAGAGATTGAGAATTAATTGATAGTTGGATTCGAAATTGTGGTGTTGTTTATTTTTGTTAAATTATCGCTTGTAATAATTTTATATTGTTGATGAAAATATAAACAGAGAATTTGGATAAACAAAAATAAAATAAAATTTTTTAGAATATTAGCGATGGAATTTTTTAATTTCTGTCGCTAATTAATGACAGAAATATAACATCTCGTCGCTAATTAGCGATGGAATAAATATTTCCATAGCTAATTAGTGACAGAAATATAATATTCCGTCACTAATTAGCGATGGAAATTAAAACATTCCATTGTTAATTAATGACGGAATTAAAATTTTGATTGCTAGAACTCTGATAGAACAGTGTTTCCATTTGCCCTTTTAGCTACTGAAATAAAATTTCATCGCTAATTAGCGACGGAATTAAATTCCGTCTCTAATATTAGCGACGAAAATATAACATTCCATCTCTAACTTTAACGATGGAGTTTTATTCCCATCGTTAAATTTAGCGACGGAATTAAAATTTCTTCGCTAAGATGATGTTAGCGACAAAAAAATTCTATTATTATTCCGTCGTTAATACCTTTTAGAGCATCTGCAATGCTGTCCCGTTAATAACACTCTAATATTAATAAAAAAATACATATGGGGTGGGCTAGGCAGGGGCGCCCACTCCACTGTCACATGAACGCGTTCATATGGAGGGGTGTTATAACACCCTTCCACATTGTGGATTAATAGCTAAAGGGTGTTATTAACACCCCATTTTAACCGCGTTATGGAATATTCCATATAATTTCAATTATTTGTGTAGTGGAACATGATATGCCGCGCGACATTTGTTTTAACGCCGCGCGACAGCCTCCGCGACAGCCGACCTCCCTTCATTCATCGTCGCCGTTCGTCGCCGTCCGATCACCGTTGGCCGCAATTTCGGACTCGTTGGAATCACAACTCGACGGCGCACACATTGGCATCGGATTTCGGCCGGATTGTGGCCGGAATCCGGCCGGAATCCGGCCAGAAACGCGACAGAGGATTTATTCGGCGCTTTCAGCGGAAATCGGCCGGAATCCGGCCGAATCACGGCCGGAGACCGGCCACGGTCGACGCGCCGGCGCCGAGCGCGTCGACCGCGGCCGGTCTCCGGCCGTGATTCGGCCGGATTCCGGCCGATTTCCGCCGGAATCGGCCAACAGCGCCTGTTGGGCGATTCCGGCCGAAATCGGCCGGATTCCGGCCGATTTCGGCCGGAATCGCCCAACAGAGGCTCTGTCACGTTTTTGGCCGGATTTCGGCCGGATTCCGGCCACAATCCGGCGGGAATCCGGATCCGGCCGGAGCGCCGGCGAGTTGGCCTTCCAACGCATCCGGTCCGGCGGTCGTTGGTGGTCGGACGACGGTGAACAGTGGCGGAGAAGCAGCGAACGTCGGAGGAGTCGCGGACGGGTGCGCAGGATTTGTCGCGCGGCATATCAAAACCGTATATATATATATATATATATATATATATATATATATATATATAGGACTTATTTATGTTTTGGACCTATTTATTGTAATGGATCTGACTTAGGGATATTCTTATATTAAATATTTACAAATATTTAAGGATATTTACAAATTCCTGATTAAGTATCACATCTGAACTGATTCGGTAGGTTGACTGAAATGTGACGGAGAGTAAACTTTTCTAGAGATCAAAATTTTTGTCTCAAATTTAAAACGAGACGTGATTTAGAATATATATTAGTTATTAGATGAAACTTATGATGGATGATTAAAAAAATATTATTTAATATCTTTTCAGAAACTCTGATTATTTTTTTTATTTTTAATAATTTTTAATTTTAAGATTTAAAGGTATCTCTATCTTTTTAAATTAAAGTTTTAAATGTCTCCTTAGTTGTTTGGAGATAGTTTTTGTTGATTAATAATATTTTCGTGTCTCCTATTTTAGAATGATGAGTTTGCTTTTCTATTTCATATTTTTCTATCGAATTAATAGATTTTAAAAGATTACTTTATGGTATTCATGTGTGAATCAACGGATTTAATAGCTTCTGCTTCGTCATATACCTTATATGTGTTGATGCAATCATGTCCATGAGTTATAATATTGATGATTGACATCAGTAAAGCTTAGAGCACAATATAAAAATCTCACTTGTGCATTAAGTGTGCAGGAAAACCCTTACATGTAAAAGGACCGGATGTGAGGTAAAAGGAAGTCCTAAAAAAATCGAGAAGCGAACTCTTGGAGAGAGAAAGTCCTTACAAGTTAAAAGGTTGAATGTAAGGCAAATGAAATCCAAGAAAGCCGACGATCAGACTCTTGGCAAAAAGAGAAAAAAATGAGCACATCACGGATTAGATGTGCGGAAGGTAACTTAGATGAATGCAGTAAAAACCTCCATCAGTCGACTGATTGTAATATTTAGTCGACTGATATTGGTGTCAGTCGATTGAAGGAAATATCAGTCGATTGATACTAAATTTTTTAGTCAGATTCAAAATTTCAGTCGATTGATGTTCATGTCAGTCGAATGGATTTTAGAATCAACTCAACTGATTCTTCACATCAGTTGACTGATTCTATTTTGGAAACAAATATAATAGAATTGACTCGACTAATTCTGTTTCAGAAGCAAACAGAAGAGAATTGATTCGATTGGTGACTCAATTTATCCATAACAGTCGACTAATGAGTAAAATCAGTAGATTGGAATTTGAAATTTGACAAAATTAGATACGATTTCAGAAGGTTTAGATATCGTTATTTGTCGCTGACTAAATCAGTCGATTGGTATGAGCAGGGCCGTCTCAAGATTCCATGAGGCCCTAGGCTAAATTTTTATTAGATCTTTAATATATTTTTTTTAAATATAAAATTTTTTCTCACCCTTTTTCATTCAGATTTGGGACCGACAATGATGGATTTAAATTTTTTTTAAAATAGAATATTAATTTAAAAATAAATTTTTATATAAAATTTAGTTTTCTAATTATTAATTTAAAAATAGATTTTTATATAAAATTTAGTTTTCTAATGGTTTGAGATGTAAAATTATTAATTAAATTTTTATATTTAAGTTTTGTTAATAAATTTTTTTCAATTGATAAAATTATTAAATTATTTAATCTTTTTTGAGCACACAGTATTGATCTGTTAGCTTTTGAGAAAATGAAAATATAAAATAAGATGAAAGAATAGGAAATTACTTGTATTGACATATAAATAGAATTTTATATTTTTATAATAATATAATGATTATAATTAATATAAAATTAATTAATTTTATCATTATTTTTAGAATAATACATTAAATATCAATTCAGCCATGCATTAATTCTCATACATGCAACAACTTCTTATGCATGTAGGCGTGCAGGTGTGAGTAGTGCATCCAATGCATGAAGCGGCATCAAATTCTCATGCGTAGCTATGCAGGCATGATGTGGCCCTGCGAAAATTGAAACACCGCGGTCTCGCAAAACGAATGCGTTGTTCGATTGATATAAATTTTTTTATTAAAATAAATTTTTTTAATAATAATGGGCCCCAATAAAATTGGGGCCCTAGGCATAGGCCTTAATGGCCTATGCCTTAAGCCGACTCTGGATATGAGAAAATCAGTTAACTGATATCTTAAAAGAAGCTGAACATATATATTTAAATGATGAGGATTAGTCGTTGATGGACACTGTTCATGTCATTTTGCTCTAAGTCTTCTTCCTACCGTGCTAAAGAATTCATCTGGTGTTCAACTACATAACTTGGAGCAATTTATAAAAGAAGAAGAAGCAAATCCATTAAGATCATTGTAAAACTTCTCTTCTTCTTCTTTGTAATTTTTTATTGTTCTTAAATAATTGTAATTCTGCTGTAAGAGGGTTTCTCCACCTTCGGGGTTTGTCCGAGAATGAGAAGATATAGTGGAAGTGGTGAGCTGAGTGTGAATCCTTAGATTAGTCGCTTCAAGGAGACGAATACCAAGTAAATCATTCAAGTTAGGCAGTTAGTATTGTATTCGTAGAGTGGCTGGGTCACGTAGAAGTTTTCATCGATATAGATCTAATCTGAGTAAGTTGAACTATTTAACCTCCCATTCTAGCTCACAAGGTTGTAACAATATGTACCTGATTGGGTTCATGCATATTGACTAGAGACATGACCAAAAAGTAAAATTTTTGGAAAATATTGCGGCTTAGTAACATCCCCGTGCCGGAACATCCCGAAAAGATATTGCGGCTTGAGAACATTCCCTTGTAGGAACATTCTCAAAAATACGTTACGATTTGGGAACATCTCATGCGAGAACGTCTCCAAAAAATCGTTGCAGCTTAGAAATATTCACAAAAAGACATTGTTGTTTTGTAATATCTCTAGAATGATGTTATGGCTTGGGAACAAAATCTTATTTCTAACTCGTCGAAAAGTAATCTCTAATATCTAGCTCAATTATTGAAACTGCATACAAAGCTATAACAATATTGGAGCTAAAAACCTAATCTAAAATTTAATTTTCCATGCATGTTATTACAAAAAAAAATAATAAATCTCAGTCAGTCTCATGGACTCAATCCACCGGGCCGACCACCCCGAGAGATGTGGCTACTGGGATTATCATTTTTTTTGATAGCTCAACTATCAATTTCCTATATTTTTATAAAAGTTTTCCAAGCCCGACCACCAGGTTATTCCAGATGTCCAAGCATCCTGAAGATTGTGTTCCCCATTTAGAGGAGCAAAACATATGAAGATTGATAACATTTTTTTTGATCAACTATCAATTTCCTATATTTTTATAAAAGATCAATTTACCAAGCCATTAATTATCTAGATAATAATTAAACAAATTGATAATTAAATTCGACCTCTAAGAACTCTCGTTAGGTTTTTACTCAAGCTAATAACGACAGCAAATTAAAAGAACCAATACAAGATAATAATCTCAATTGTCAAGATTTATCATATTCGGTATTATAATAATATATAATTGATTTCAATCAATCAGGATTTATTTATATAATTATACTCAACATATTTAATTTTTACTGATTTAATCATTGTATTTCATATCTAAAACTTGTTCGTATTACGTACAGGCGAACAATTTGCGTAAAAAAGCCCTGCTAGACAACAATAAATCATCCACAACAATTATTTAATTGTTTCTTATTATCTGTTTTTTTTTCTTTCAAACGAGACGGCTGCCCTCTCTCTAATTATTTGTTGACAATTGATCCTGTTTAACTTGTGCTTTTATTTTAATTTCAATAGTTATATTTTTATTTATTATATATCTATATTCGTTTTAATGTTTTAGTAAGCTTATTATGCAAATATAGATAGATTATGAAAATAATATTTCATTTATGGAAATAATCTCTATAAATTTTTTATTATTAGAACGTAAATAATTACCTTGTTGGATTATGAAAATAATCTCTATATAATCTTTTATTATTAGAATGTAAATAATTATCTTAATTTATAACCTAATAACACTTATGTACTCTCTATATATTCGTACAAGCTACCACCTCCAATGAGGAAGCTACAAGAAAAAGTGAAAGTACCTTCCTGAACCTGTGAGGAGACACAATCCAGAAAAAAAAAACTATAAACTTTCCTAGCCATTAGAGCGAATTATTGATTCATAGCCAGAGATGACTTACACACAAGCACTCATATCTGATTGATCTTTCTTTTTCATTCTAAAATTCTAACCAAGTGGAACAACAACTACTATAAGCACAAGAATCAGTCTTGTGGACTTACAAAATGGATTGAGAACTCACTGGTACACGCTGAACCTCCTAGATAAGGTACTCCTGAAAAGCTCTCATTATACATAATATACTTTGGAATAATAATATTTTGTATTCGCTTACTATATAGTAGAGGGAGAATAAAATAAAAATCTTCAGTTGCTAAAATTTCAAGTAGACTAGTGATAAAATGCATCTTTCTAGAAGAAAGTTATTTGGCTAGGGGATCGAGTCTAATGGCGTAGGAGGATCTATATAGTCACCCCCACTTAGTGGGATAAAGACTTGGTTGTTGTTGTTGTTGTATGCTAGAAATAGAGGGTAGATTCATGCATTTAATCTGCTTTATTGGAGAATTGATCATAAATGAAATATATGGCAAAAGTTGGCTTGCCTAGTGGATAATTGTCTGAAAAGAAGCATTAGAAGTGATGGTTGAGTTACTGCAAGCACCTTCTACCATTTTCCAAATTTTCTACTTCTAACAAGCATTTTTGTGATATGAGAGGATACATGGACGACCTAACAAAAGAATATTTCTGTGATATAATTCTATGCAAGTTGGTACTAGCACTTTAAGACCACCAGCTCTTCAAGACCACAATATTTAATCAGAATAAGTGATTCCAAGGTAGGTAAATTACAGATAAGTCTTGCCAATTTTATGGCAGCTTCTGAACATTAAGATAAGAGTTATTGATCGAATGCTAGATAAAACCACACATTGAATGATATTCGTGTAGCAAAGATTCAGAAGAGAACCAAACACAATGTGCTGAGAATTGAACCAGTGGGGTCGATGATTGAGCTTTGAGAGTTCAGAAGGCAAAGCACATGCCTTAATAGTAGGGATTGTCAGCTATTTATAAGGCCTTGGAGTGTGGCTGGGGTGTCTGATCTATTTGATGTTTGCTATTAAGTATGTACTCTGTGGTATGATAGGAGTGCTTGATCATCTCCAAAATTTGATGCGTTGTCTGATTAGTTACAAGTAATGGTATCATTACGGGTGTCTTATCACCATGTGGTAATACCAAGTTGGTCAGATGTCAATGCCTGAATACTTTGTCGAAAGATATTTCTCCCTTGATATTAGCCTCATGTCAATTTTAGGCCTACAGGTAGAGTGTCAGCATGAAGTTGAGTACAGGCATGCTCGATCCAGCTTCGAGATGGTTAGGTTTTCTCAGTAGGATCTACAAATATATCAGCAAAACCTTTCTACCTGATTCGAGTTTGCTCATCACTCCACTGAGTCAGAGGTGTGACCTTATCACCATTAAAGCTGCCTTCTCTAACTAAATTTGTAAACAGTTTGTTGTTTCTTCCAGAAGCTAAATGAACAAACAAATTTGCTCATAGTTTGATTTGTAGGCCAACAGAAGCAAATTGGTCCCTATAAATCACACATGATTCATTTATGTTCTTATATTTTCACCGTAGAGTCTATTAACACTAATTTAAGAAAAAGAAAGGCAGAGAGAATAATATAATAATACAGTAATCAAAGCTTTACTGATGGAATTAACATGTTTTTGGAACGATGATGATGGTGAAGAATAATGATATGAGCAAGTGGCATACAATGGCAGAAGTCAGCTTGGAGATGAAATAATTTGGATTATATAGTAGCAAACCACAAAGGCAAGGTCAAGTACCAAAACTTGCCTTAGGATTCAATTTGTGATCAAGGATGAAGTTACATTCTCTGGGACAGTACACATTTCTTCTAACCCCAAATTCTGCCAAGTTATTCATCAAGTATTCCTTGAAGTAGGTCAATAAGACAGAAGTTTAAGGAATTTATCCTGAAAGAAAAGGCAAAGTAAATTAGAGAACATTTCAACATAAACCAATTCCTATATTTATACAATCAACTGTAAATCAAGAAAAGCAATGTGCAAGGACCAACAGTTTACCACTGTAAGATTGATACGATGAGCTAGTGGACTCCATACATTGCCCACACAGGAAACCAAGAAACTTGGAAGAACCTTCAAGGATATTCGAATGCCTATTGCAATATGGTCGATTGCACATGTTGCATTTTGGCAGACGAAGCCAACATGTCTGGCAGAGAAGGTGAGAGCAGATAGTTTCTTCACTGAGTTCTGAAAAATCAAAACAACCTCCACAGTCTTCGCACCTTGCAATGCAAAAGAAACATCCTCTGCATTCTCTCCATTGTGACTTCCCAGACCTGTAATCATTTCATTGAGGTCATAAAAAGAGATGAACTCTGGTGACAGTAACAGAAAAACAATCACCGTCCCATATAGGAATTACCTTCAATAGAACAGGAATGAAAATGTAATCTAATTCAGGTATACTAATGGACCAAAATTTCATTTAGATATACAAAAAGTGGGACAGTTGACATTATAAAAAGATGTCCCATAGGAATAGAAGAAAATTTCACTTTGAACCCCAGAGATCGTTAAAATTTTCATTTCACCCCTTACAATTTAATGAATTATAGCTTATAACTTCTAACCTTTGCAAAATCATACCCTTTCCCACCTCATCTTAACACTGTTAGGTCAATATAATAGCCAACGACAAATTGTTATTGAAGGGTTGCTACTGCAACGAGGTAAACATCATATGGTCTTGACGTACTCTTGACATAACTTATCAAGGTGAGGGGAGAAAAAATGGTATGGTTTTGCAAAGTTTGAGGGTACATTGTAATTTATCAACTTATGGTGTGTTGAAATGCAAAAGTAGGAAAATTTTGGGGAGTAAAGTGGAATTTACTCAATTTTAATGAATTTTCACATTGTGATGCTAAAAATGTACTGTATTTAAACATCTACCAACCTGCAGTTCTCCCTTGTACAATCAAAAATTATTCTAACATTACTGCACTTTGGGCAAATATCAACATCTATTGGGCGGTCACTGTTAAAGATGCTAGAATGCCGGTTGTAATAGTTGATGGGATATGAAACTTGCAGAACATCATTTTCAAACAATAACTTCAGAGCGTCGAGATGATAGATTGTTAGGCTAGGGATTCCATGAATCTGGAGAGACTTCAACCGGCCTTTTAGCTCATAATGCCACTTTAGTATTCTTACTACACCATCAGCAGTTAGTTGCGTGCATCCAGGTACATGAAGCTGCAAACATTTAGCAAGTTAGTATGATGCATATGTTGAACACCAATATCAGTTGATATCAGATATCTGAAGTTTGACACAATTTAGAAGAGTGAACAGCACCTTTCTCTGAAACTGAAGTTGAAAGTGCCATAAAATTTGGGTAAAAATAGAACACTAGGTCCTAACAGATTGGCCATGGAGTTTATCTTAAATATGTGGAATAATATTGTCAAATACTGAGTGGACATATTATTCTGGTTAATACAGTTTAAACTTCATTTCTTGCATACCAATCATCAATCCTCAAGGTCTCATCATGGGTCACTAAAGTAATACACAATAGTTTTTTTTTTAAAAAAAAGTCAGAATAGACCAAAGAAACAGATTTTTAAATCTTATTCCTTGGAATAAAGAGACTTATTACAAGGTAACTGGAGGATTAGGTGTGACAGACATGAGAAACCATGGCTTTACCTCAGAACTTCGTGGAATGTGATTCCAAACAAGAAGTTATGAGGATACATTGCAAATGACAGCAATTTCCAAACCAGCAAATATTTCCAAAGAAGAATACAAACTTTCAGTCCAAATACTTGGAAAGATATCACACAACTGAAACAATTTGCTTTATCAGCCATGATTATGTGGTAGGTGCATTAATTTCTGATATGAACACAGTGCATGAACCGAAAAATGAAAAAAATTTCATCATCTGCTAAACTAAACTGTCTGAACCAAACACCTGTATCCCTGCCATTGGTATGTTTTCCAAAACTGATATATTATTCAACAAGATTGGTTAGATCTTTTAGTTAAGTTGATGATCCAGAATTCAGCCTGTTGGCTAAAATTGAAACACAATTCTGCCTATACACATTTGCAAAGTATCAATTTCTATGCTGTGAAATTGAAGTACCTAACACTTCAGAATCTTTTAATCTTAAAACAATAATACTTGTCATATAAACAATTATTCAAAACCATGTATCTACATTGTTTTGGTTCTCTAACCTTTACATTCTAGCTAGTATTTATTTATCTGATTTCCTAGCCTTGATTAAATCATTTTCAGCCATGATTGTATTTAGAAATCTCCTGAATGTTTTTCCTTCTCATTTCATTGGGTTTTCACCAAAAAACTATATTACATAATTAAGAAGAAAATTTCTTTGATTGGATTTTTCTTTAATAAGAAAATGTCGAGTTCCTCTCATTGACAAATAATGAAATCTAATCACCCAAAGTCAAAAGTTGTTCCAGTTCTTATAACACAAAAATATATATATACCAATTCATGAAAACAAAATGGCCAAAGAAAATTATAGAAGTATTCAATTAGGTGAGTCTTAATTTGGTATATTGAACTATACAAGTAAAAGATTTAACTTTGATTGCCTTTGATAAATATAGAAAGCGATATTTTGAATTAAGGAAGAACTATATAAATCCATATTGCCAGAAAAATAAATCCTTGCATATGCTACAGAAATTAAGTTGATCTCATCACAACAACAACGAGAAAAAAACTTCAATTTTTCGAATCAAAACGAAAGTAATAGCTCTTAAATCGAGAGAGCAATAGATCAAGTAAACACCTTGGTGATGCCTCGATTTCGATTCACAACCTGCATGAGCCCATCGTCGGTGACCTTCCAGCAATCCAAGAGAGCTAAAGACTCCAACTTCCCATCGGCCCTCGACGTGATGCGGACGAGGGCTTGGTCAGTAAGCCGCAAGCTCAAAGGGCGCTCGATCGCGACGCGCCGCCAAAGAAAGTTGTCCCGCGAGACCGCGTCCCTGAAGAGGCGCGAGACGCCCTGAAAGGCCAACAACTCCGGTAGGCGGAGATAGCCAAGGACCAGGAGCAGCGCGCCGGATACATCGACAGCCGGGGCGGCGGCCACGGGGTTAGGGTTCGGACATCCATCGCATGCTTCAGATGGCATCCGTCGCCGGCGGTGAGCTCGATTGAGAGAGAGAGAGAGAGAGAGGAGGTCGAGGCTTGTTATCTACTCCAGGCCTTCTGGTCAAAATCTCGAGATATCGGATAATTTTTAAAATACTCCTTAATATTTACTAAATTTTAAAAATACTTTTAAGATTTTTTTATAACAAGGATTTTTATTAAAAAAATATATATTTTTTACTAAATTGCAAAAATACTTATAAGATTTTTATAATAAAATAAAAACTTTTAAAATATATTTTGATATTAATAAAATTATTTTAAAACAATATTTAAAATTAGTAGTACTTCATTTATTGATTTTTATTATTCTTGTATCACGTGAACTCTCAAATAATTGATAATTGAAGAAAAAAACACCCTTTTTGGCATATTAAATAAATTTATACAAATTTTAAAACTAATTTTTAAAATATTTATCTCATTTAAAATTCAAATTTTAATTCTCCTATATATTTTACTATTGCATCATAATATAATAATAATAATAATAATATATAATCATGATATCTAATGGCGTAGCTCAATGCCCCCACTAATTTTTAGGTTAATATATTGAGTTCAAATTTAAAAAATTAAAATAATTCAGTCTTAATTTAGTCTAGGGTAGTTAAAAATCCTGCCTACACTATTACTGATATCCTAAGCGACGAACAATGTGTGACTGTGCGCGATTGTGCATGAATTTTTTTATTATTATTTTTTTGACTTGTGGTTAAAGTATTTAAAGTTTTATTTTTAGAATTTAGGAATTGAGTTTATAAAAAAAAAAATTCAAAATACAAAAAATAAAACTTCATGAGCATCTAAAATTTATTTTCGTTTTGAAATTTTTTTACTTAATATTATAATCTAGCTCCTAAACTCTAAAGATAAAATTCTAAATTATTTAACCACAAAATAAAATTAAAAAATTAAAAAATCCTATCGACGAATAGTCACATACTATGCGTCACACAAGAGATCGGATTTATATATATATTATTTTGATAACTTAATTATCTAGCTCCAACTATCGAAGGAAATACAGATAAATCTTGATGGAGATTGAAACTTCATGAAAAGATTGAACTTCTTAAATGTAACATATCTGGAGTGAGATTGAATTCGCCTATGAGACATAATTGAGTTGGTTACTGCGGAGCAGACTTGCTGAAGTGAGTAAGGATCGAATCTTGATGAAATCAATATTCGTAAGACCGACCATATAGAGCAGCTGGAATGACGGATTCTACTTTGCTGAAGAATGAGACTGAACTCTCGTTACTTAAAGAGTCCATCCTACCTCCTACCATAGCACTGTGACCCTTGTATTGGTTATTATTAAAAGATGTTCTATATTGAAAAAAACAAAAGGGTTGATCCATGTCCATTATAACAATTCACTTCAACAACAATTAAAAAATAATAATTTCCTTAATATTCCCACCAAAGTAAACATTATTTTTCCTGCATTTTCTGTGTGAATTACAAATGATATAAAATAAAAATAAATAAACGAATCTTCTGTGTTTACAAGAAAGGATTACTTTTCTGTCAGTTCTGTCAATGTGAGTTCCTTGTGCTTGATACTGATAGAAGCTCTTCCAATTTATCCACAGCTTCTCTCATCCATGAATGCTTACACACTTGCCTTGCTTCTGCCAGACTCACCTGGTTCATCATCAAATCAATGAAGAAACAAAAAAAGAAATTCAGAACTTTGCAACTTTGATTTACTGTTCTTGATCTGTTTGATGCATATATGTATGTTTTGAGTTGCAGGATTTCCACTTCCGACTGACTCACTCACCCATTTGCGCTCTCGGCTATTCATTTCCGGCCATTGCTGTAGCACCTCTGTGACTTCCATGGCAAAGATGTAGTGAACCTTGTCGCGGTCCTCACTCAACCAATTGCCGAGATTACCCTGTTAAGTTACAGTGATTGTGAGGGTAAACTGAAGTCCAAAGGTTGTACAATCTATTTGGTTCGGCAATATGAATCTTATCAATCTATTGAGCTCGTTGCGAGTCTATATCACTAGTAAAGTCAATGGCTTACCGCAAAGTTTCCTTTGACACCAGCTTCCTCAAATGCTTCCCTGGAAGCTGCTGCTGCCATAGTTTCATCAAGTTCCCAACCACCCTGTTTAAATGCAAAAGTTAATGAATTGCTGTTCTTTTTGGACAAAATTTCATTTCAGTTTGTCCCGGAGTTTGTTAACCTTTTTTGTTTCACCATAAATTTTGATAGATTATATTCTTAACACTATTAGATGAAGGTGGTAAATTAGATCAAAACAGTTTGATACATGGAAAATGTGTATACCTTTGGGAACATGAGTTCAGGCCCTTTCTGAGAGCTTATGACAAGAACCTCGATGGCTCGATCGGTGTCTCCTGAACAAGGATTCTTGAACTTGAACTTGTAAGGAATACATCTGCTCAACAAAAGTGTAAGGCAACAACATTAGATAAGAACAGTCTTCAATGAGACAGATTGAAAGTCGAAGAGTGTGAGAAAGTTCAAATTTTCATTGCACCAAGATGATAAAAATGCATGTTGCCCTAAATTGAGAAGTGCATAAACTCAATTTGAAAGGATGAACCCTAGAAGCCAAAATTGCTCTTTTTTTATTCTTTTTTTTTTCAAATTGATGGTATGACAACAACATTATATCACAACAATCTTCTTTGAGACAGAACCAAAGTCAAAGAAGCATTTCAACTGTTGTTTCAAAATCGAATGCAAGAAACTTCAATTTTTCATTCCATAAATTTGATAAAAGTGCATGAACCAAGAAACCAAATTGCAAAAGTGCAGATTTTTCCTTGCACAAAACTAGTAACGTTGCATGAACCCTAGAAACTAGATTGCATTTTTTAGCTTTAATCCCCCATACTCATGCCATCAAGGTAAAATCCAACTAAAATTGAAAGAAGATACGTAAACTCGGTTAGAATGCAGGAACCCTAGAAACCAAAATTGCATTTTTTTTTTTTTTCTTTTATCGTTTGAAGATCAAATTCATGATATCACAACATCAGATCAGAAGAACCTTCGTTGAGAAAGAATCTAAGTCAAAGAACCATAAACCCCAGATCAAATTCATGCTGTCCGTCCCATCCAAGCAAAACCTAACTAAAATTGCAGCTTCAGGATGCCGCAGGCAGACATGAGAGGGAAAGTTTAAAATTAAAAAAAAAAGTGAGATGAAACGCACCCGGCGACGAGACGGCAGCCGGCCCTGTACCGCTGCAGCCTCCTCCCACGGCGAGACACCAAAGAAACCATCTTTTCGGCCCACGCTCGCCTCCGGATCGAACCCCTCACTCAAAGAACCGCAACGAGGAGACGGAGCGGGGGCCGGGGAGGACGAAGGAGAGTAGAGGCGGAGAGCAAGCCTCCGTTCCCACCATCCGATCGCGGACGCCGACGAAGACGAAGATCGGGGAAGGGAGAAGAGGAACGAGGCGGTGATTCCCCGGACTGGAATGGAGCAGCATCCGATCGATAAATATCGGAGAAGATTCAGAAGCGTTGACCACTCTTTCAGAAGTGTGTTAAAACAAAATTATTAAATATTGTTGCAAAAGCACGTCGAACACGCCGCAACATTTTTTAAATTTTTTAAATAATAATAATAATATATATGACAATTTTTTTTTAGATTATCTAGAATTTTAATTGGATTTTTTACCAATGTAAATCCATCTGTATCAATTTGTATCTTAACAGGCATCCACAATACAATCAAATATTTCATCCAAATATTTGTGGTCACACGTTCCACATCATCAATCAAATATGTCCTTCCTCAAATATCTGGAGAGTGGAGAACTTTCACAATCAAATATACTACAAACCAAATATTTATGGATTTTGACATATTATCACTATCTCCTTCCTCAATAATGAATACTATCCCAACCACCCTAACCTAATACTTTTTTTATTTAATTTAAACCATTTATTTTATTAATTTTTATCAAAAAAAAGAAAGAAGAAGGGCAAAACTGAGTTCTTTGTGCAGTTTCCGCTTTAATTGCCATGTGGTTCTGTAGCTATCGGAATCAAACCCCTCTAACAGTTTGTGTATCGATCTTCCCTCGCAAAGTGGCAACTTTTGCATGGATTATATGGGGATATTTCTGGTCAAATATCGAGTGCATTATTATATATTCTATTGGAGATGCCCTAAGCCACGATATCAGTTTATAAATAAAAAACACAAAATGATGAAGCAGTGAAGATAGCATCCAAGTTGTCAGTAGGTTATCGATGGTTCTGTTCTTGATATGAGATTGATCTTGTGGATTGTGGTGCTTTGTATGAGCCGTAGATGAGTATGTAAATATTGTGATGTGTGAACATGTGGGACTATAGTGTCTAGGTTTTGGTGGTGTCATAGGTTTGATGTTATTTTTTATGTGATAGGTTATATATATGTATATATATATAAGACTAGTGATGTCTGAGATTATGATGTTGATACTAATTTTTGATGGTACATTTGAGAGGTCTAATCTTTTTTATTTTATTTATATATAAATTATTTAAAAAAAATAAAGGAGGAAAAGATACCTTTTTTTAAATAAAAATAAAAATAAAACGCCGTCCCGAATATATTTTTCATTCTAAACCTATTTTATTTCAGTGTTTTTTAAATATATTATTATTATATTTTATATAATTATAATAATTACGGTGACAGCATAAAATGAGAATGAGAATATGTTGACCAGTAGGAATAAGAATGAATTCAAAGTTGTTAAGAATTGACTTAGTCAAATGACAGCATAAAATGGATTAGTTATAATCAAAGCCTTGAGTCAACTTTGACTATAAATTGAGTCAAACGAAAAAGTTGACCGTTGATTTTTCAGACTAGTGGTAGATTCAATCCAGATATGTGTCGAGACCGAATCAAAAGATTTTTTTTAATCATTTTTTAAATATTTTTATTTTACCAAGATTTGAAGAAAATGGCATTAAATGAATTTTAGCGTGTGAAATTAAAGATGGAGAATTATATTTATACACCTAAAAAATTGATTTCTAATTATCTTAAAATTAATTCTAAAAATTATAAGTGGTCTCATTTTTATTAATCGAGGGAAATACAAACTACGAAAAGATTTTTATAAAACTATGGGCTAAACAATTGTCGACCGATTATTTTTTTTATATAACTCAAATCGGATGGAAAACTTCTCCTTCTCCCTTCTACAAGTCAAATAAGCCTGGCGCGAGATTGCCACATTCCCATTCATTGGATTTTTTTTTTATTATTTTTAATAAATTATTAATTTTAGTAATTTACAAGATTTTTATAATTATGGTATTTTTTTAATAATTTCTATTTTTTAAATTTTAGAATTTTTATTATTCAGAATCTATTAAAGATTTTTTAATTTATTTGATTATTTTAAAATTTTTATTTAAAAAAAATAATTATATCAATTAATTCGATTCGATTTTAATTTTAAAATTTTTTATTTAATTAAATCAAATAAAAAAATAATCAATAAATTTATAAGTAAATAAAGTTATAAATCTGTAAATAATGGATGAATCTTTTATAATATTTGAAAATTTTGATTATTTAATTAATTCAATTTTTGATTAAATTAATTGATATTTTATTCGTTTAATTTTTTTGATTTTTATTTAAAAATTTGATTAATTTAAAAAAATTTGATTGATTTAATTTTAATTAATTCAATTAATTTTAATTGAATATTTAACCTTGTATATGTGCAGTATTTTTGTGGAGAAGACTTATCAACCCGTCCTACAAATTGAGAAAATCTATGTGCTTATCGTCAATTTAGAGGTGTAAAATGGTTATAGAATACGCCTTTGTTAAAGTTTTTGGATGATCTCATGTTGCTTTTGAAGCGAGATGAAATTGATACGCCGAAATTGATTTTCAACTTGTTGAAGTTTGGAAATAAAATTACCTCTAGATCGTTGAGGATTTTCAAAGTCCAACTGTTGTTAATAATTTTTATTAATTTAGTGTCAGATAATTTTACTCTTGGCCTTTTTCAACTTGAGACGATTGATACACAAGAATTCGAAAGATTATTATTATTATTTTTGATAATTTTTATTTGTAATTATTTTTTAATTTGTGATATTTAAATGTATTTTTTAGTAATTTATATTTTTGTATTTTTAAATTTTAAATCCGTTTAAAATTTAAAATCTCTCAAAAAATTTTAGGATTTTTTTACTTTTATAATTTTGAATCTATGTAAATAATTATTTAAGATGATATTAAAATTCATATGATTTAATTTAATAATATTCTTTCGAAATAATAAATTTTAAAAAATTATTTTAACATTTACAATCGAATCAACTGAATCAATACAATTGTAAAACATTATTATTAAAATTCATGAATTTTTTATATTTTAATAAATTTTAAAATATTTAATAATTAAGATACTTTTAATAATTTTATTTTTTTCTATTTTTAAAATTTTAAATCCATTTAAAATAATTTTTTCTTTCTTGTATATCCTTCATATTTTCGACTCACCTGACCAACGCGCTCACACGATGCATCCATTTTCTTTCCTTCAGATTTTTTTCCCTTTATCCTTTCCCTCACCTTTCTTTTAGGATTTTTTTTTCCGCCTTCAATTCTTTTCCCTCCCCATTCCATTTCCATATCTCAGAGTAAACAAGGACGTTAATGAAATTAACATCATTTTGGTACCAAAAAGAATCAAAGTTTAAAAATACTGATAGAAATACTCCATTAAGTATGACAATTTTTTGTAGAAATACCTGATAACTTGAAACAGACTACCTTCCTGAAAATCATATACATGACAAACCAAGTTCGAATAGCATCCCCATGATCTCTACTGCGAAAAACAGGTTGGTTCTTATACTCTCTACTCAGTCACATAATTTGATCAACTCTGGGATGAAAAACACAAGCTAACAGTCATGAACATCAAATATCACAATTGATCTGAGCAAATGCACAAGGTTCTGCTTGCTGATCCAGACTAAACATTATCAGTATTGCACCACGATAGAATTCACTTTCATACTTAGAACACGCCCTTGTAGTTACTAGGCTAGGCGGCGAATGAGCGTTTGCACTTAAGAGGTATCCATTCCCTGGGCATGGTACTTGTCCAACTCCTTGTCCAACTCTTCTGCAGACTTCTTGACTTTCTGCCTCATCCCACGTCCGCCGCCGCGACCACGAGCAACTCCAGCACCGCCGCGAGCAGCTCCAGCACCACGGCCGCCGCCTCGGGCACTTCCACGACCTCGGCCACGGCCTCGCTGAGGGCCACTACCTTGATTCATCCTGCTTGTTAGGCAAAACATATAAGCAATGTGAGCAGTAAAAAAAAAAGGTTGGCAAAATGTTTGGGTGACTCTTTATTCTTTAGTTATTGAAGATATGCCATGAGACGAATTTGAATTTCTAAGATAGTAGTAACATTATCGATTGATCTTGTCGAAAAGAAAGCAAACCGAGAACAAATGCATTGCATCTTTAAAAAGATTTCTGTATGCAAATAGAAACAAACTAAACATCCAAGGTTAACCTTTTCTACATGTTGCAAAAAAAAACAAAAAAATGGCCATAGTTTATAACTATTAACAAGATTTTAAAAAAAATAAGTATTCACATATATATTACAGTAAAAAATGTAGATAATTCCAACAAAAATTGACGATATTAGAAGATAAGTGCAAACAGCATTCAAAATAGACCTCGAACTGCCTATATAAATGAGCATGCGTGGGCTTACCTTGAAATACGGTTTGATGAACTTGTACCACCTTGACCAATTTGTGGGCTGAAAAGAAGTAACATGGTGAATACAAATTACAAGTGAAAATTATTAAGAATTATTGAAAGATTTACTCAGACACCACAGAGCAATAAACAATTAAGAATTCAGATGCAAGTTGCAGAGAATTTTTAGGACTTTAGGCAAAAAGAAATACAATTTCAAGTATATTTTTTTCAGAAAAGGAAAGTATAACAAAAATTTTCAAACTTTAAGCATACAAGTATCCACTTCCAAAGAAAGATATGTATCTAATGGGACTGGAGAAACAGATATCTTCTGCACAAAAGGATTCTCTCCTTGGACAACACTGAATAAGAAGATATAATAAAAATAGCAGATGTGCCGCAAATCCAACAAGGAAACAACTAGAGATATTGGCAGTAACCAGTAGAATCAATCCATGAAACATAAGGATAGCAAAAAATAAACCACGTACGTCATAACAACTGTCCTTCTCCCTCTACCATACGGACCGCCAGCAACATTCACACGAGGAGTTGTGGGCAATCCTAGATTAGTGCCTATAATTTCAATTTTCATAGGCTTTCCATCCAGAAGCACATTGTTATAACGTTTTAAAGCAGCGATGGCATCACTTCTCCTTGCGTACACAACCTCAGCTGAACCCTGCAAATAAGTTTGATCATCTCAATACATGACAATACAAAAGGAAAATGAGAAGATTCAGGTAAGTAATGATTCTAGCATTGTGCTGCTTCAGAAATCATATATTTTAGTTTCCAAAATCATTGTTTAAGACAATTCTAAAGCCAAAGTAATTTTTTTCTGGTTCTTAAATCAACAAATAATTCAGAAGGTAAGGAAGTTCCACTTAGTCCGCATGGAAACCCAATACCACTTAGCAGCTCCTCTACCAAAGAGAATTTAACAAAAGCATATCTGATCACATAATTTGCTCAAAAATGTGATGTTAAACTAAACAAAGACCCACAAAGAACCTATCCAATATATTAGACTGACATCTGTAGAGTCTAGATCCATAGATGCATCATAGTGGTCATTGTAGTTTGCATGTGCATACATGATTCCTCCATACTCCAATGACGTAGTTGAAGAAAAAGATGAATGCTAATGACAACTAGGTCTCCAAGTTTTGGACTAGGCCAGCATGACCATGTAGAAGAGAATAAGGTAATTCAAGTAGATGACCCTACAGGTTTACAACAATACTAACAAACTGTGAATCTTAAGGAGAAGGCACCACTAAAAGTTTAAAACACTAATGAGCTGTGAATCACAACTATCTGTGGTAGATGCCATTACAAATTTAGGACTAGAGCAACAACAGAACTATGGTTTTAAATACTATTACCATTCTGCTTTTGTCTTTTTGTTGACCATTTGCAAGTTTAAACTGTAGCATAATACTACTTCAACTGTATATTGAAACATCAGTTATCTGTATCAGTTTGAAAACATAACTAAGAAATATAGACCTTATAAAACTTCAAGGAAACAAGATTGTGTCATGTGAGAACTAAAAGTTGAACAACTTATCTAGAAGTGTCCTTTGATAGTAGAGGTGAGGTGACAAAAGATGAAATGACTTCACCTGCAAATTATGACTTTGGATTTGCATTTGAGTTGAATGGAGTTAGTTTTGAGTTTTGTAAGTTGATCCATTAATCATAGCCCATTAAGTTCACTTAATATATATAACATGACCCATTTAAACTAGGGGCATTTCATGTTGACCTAGTTAAAATGTGGAATTCAAATTCCAGTTAAAATGTTGCAGTCAAAGTGTGCAACTTGTCTATGACCCCCAAAATGCCACTACTAATTGATAATCAGCATAGATTTCAGTCCTTGAAACGTAGAAATGGCACAATAAACAATTAGGGATAGTGCCATGAAGGAAACTATGAAGGCCAACCACATGAGGATTACAGGACAGGCATCACCTCAGTGACTGAATTATTCCAGATCCATTTCTAGTTTAAGAAAGTGAAAAGATTGTTTCCTGCTTGCATTGCATCATACTTTCACATTCAGTTCTTACTATAGCTCGATATCCAAAATTCATCCCAGTTAAAGAAACATGGAATCTACAGAATATCCATGTTTTTTTAACCAAAAGGCTTTTAGCTAGAAATTTAGTTGTGCAAGCTGCAAACTAACATTTTTAATATGAAAAAGACTATCATCAAAGCAGGAAAAAAAACTAATAACAGTTGAGAGCATTCCCAAAGAAATGTTTAAACAAAGACCAAATGAAAATAAATTTTTAATTGAAACAGTTTAATTAAGATTTTACATGGTTTTTAAACGGATATTCTTTTACAAGTGGAACAAAGAACAATTCTTGATCCAACGAGATTTATCATTTAAGAATTACACAGCTTTTAAATGGATGAGTACTCTTTTACAATCAAAACCAGAAACTTTAGCATAAGATAAAAGCTATTCTGACCAAGCAATAACTTAGTCGCTTCCACATGAAGAAAGAGTTCAACAATTCACCACAATATTTGTCTTAAAATAATTTCTATTGTATTTTAAAATTAAACTCATGATGCAGCGCAAGAAGGATTAACCCTGTGTTCAATATGAAACCCCAACACTTACAACAAATATTTTTTTCTGGACTTTTCTTTACTTTTCTAAATCAAAAGTAATGGAAACGATGATTTCTCATGCTAACACATTAAGAAGACTCATACACTTATTATGATATTACAATGTTCTATTTTTCCAAAAGAAAATCACATATAATGAGGAAATGTACCCTAGTGCAACAGTCCATTTTAAACTAGGAGGAAAAGAAATTTTTATTATATAAAGAATAGGAAAGTTTGCAAAACCCACACTTGGTCGACCATTTCTATCATAATGAACTGCAAAACGCTTGAGGTCACCAACTTCTGAGAATAGCTCCTGCATGCCAATTGAACATGAAAATGAAAGAGATAAGATTAACTTAAAGAATAATGTTGCAAGTAATTTAGGTTAATTTTATGGAATCAGCTTACCCTTATATCCTGATTAGAAACTCCATAATCTAGGTTTGAAATGTAAAGTTTTGTGCCTGTTTCAACTCCTGGAATGCCAGCAGCTACCATGCTATCACCAAAGAGATCATGTCTCTGTGTCATGTCTTTTGTTCTGCTGAAAGACTGATCAATGCAACCAACCATCCAGATAAGGAAATAGACATGTTAGTACACAATTCATATATTTGCCGATTAAGTGTTATGCCAAGTGAGTTCATAGAACGAAGAAGCGTTTATGTAACCCCGAAGTATAAAGTATCCATCCAGCGGATTCCCTTGTGAAAGAAATACTCTATTGAAAATACGATGCATGCTAAATCAACAGCAGATAAGGCATGGATATGAAAATTGAGATAGAGAAGTCCACCGGAATAGTAAACAATGCACACTGATAAGAAATGGAAGTAGAGAAGTCCACCAATATCACATGCAGGTCATAAGCTACCGTTGAAAGCTCCAAAGTACAGCCCTTTAAGCACTTCAACCAAAAAAGGCCCCAGGAACTAGCATATGAATTTAGGGCTTCATCATCGATGATTTGAAGTTCCAAATTTAGCAACAGATCGCTTGAAATTGTCCCCCTTAAATTTCTTCATTAATGAATTAAGCGCTGAGAAGCAATATAAATGTGGTATATGAGCCCTCTCCCCATAAAAAAATCTGATATCCTCCTTTTGATATCTGGGTTTCTAATGATTCAGGTTCTTGAACACATGCAAAAAAATCAATAGTTTTGGGCTTGCCTTGGCAATCTTGTACGGTGACGGGCGAGTATTAACCCTAAGAGGGCCTCGATTAAGCATTCCCATTCCTCTTCCACGGATAGTACCACCAGGCCCACCACGTCCACGACCACGGCCTTGACCTAGGCCTCGCCATCTCCCACTTTGACTAGTGTTTCTGCTTCTGATCAGATTATCAAGCACCATATCCAAATATGTGGTTTTACAAGAATTAACTTGGAGAATTCGAAGATAACAAGCAGGACCTACAAGATTAAATAAAAAAACAATGAGAACACTTTCATCTGCAATGTTATAAGAACTGTTGCCTTGTATGATAATAGAAAAAGAAATATGTACATAGATCACAAAAAAACATCTTATATAAATAGATAATTCTTATTTATACTGATTTACCTATTTGGCTATGTAAATAACAATTCAGCAGATATATTATTAGAACATAATTCTTGCAAACATGCCAAGCAGTGTTTATCTTCTCATAATAATAAAAAAACACAATTGATAAAAATTCAATCTTTTATGTTTATATAAAGTGCCTTTACAATTGACAATTAATCAATACAATAAAGACATTTTCCATACTCATGATTTGTTATAATTATTCCGAATTCAATTTATTGACAATCACGAGCAACTTGTAGAATTATGGGATACTAAATTATGCAATGGAAAATATATTAGAGAATAACAAAAGTAAGAACCCCAAATTGATATTCTAAAGCCTAAAAAGTTCAAAGAGCCATGAAATGCTCATTGTGAAACTAATATACGCGCAAGTAATAGTTTTTTTTATCAACCGGTCAGACTTGACACGATGTCACAAATATAAACGTATCTCCAAATATTCAACCTCACAACGTTAGCAAAGCGCAGATAAACGCACAGTTCCAACACCTTCTAAAAATTCCTTAAAAGCCAGATGGCTATAGTTGAAGAAAAATAAACAACTAAATACCTCAAAAACACCACAGGTTCCTGGACAGCGATCTCAAAGAGAGAGAAAAGGTGAAGGATCTGGGAGAGGGTGGCTCTAACGAGGCTCCTAGGGCTAGATCTCGGAAAGCCCTGCTTCCAGGGTGACGATAGATTCAGGGGGACGGAAACAGTGGGGAAATCGAAAGGATTAGAAGGAATCAAGATGAATTGGAGCTGTTGCTGGGGGGATTTCAGGGCTGAGAGGGCGACGAGAGAGGGGGAAGCAAAAGGGGGAACTTTTGACGCCCTTCTGCGGCGCGATTCAAGCGCTAGGGTTTCGTCTAATAACGACGCGCTTGGGGACACAATTTGACGGGCCAGAGGGCCATGTACACATTCCAAGACAGGATGTAAAGTTGAACAAAAAATTTAATTAAATCAAATAAATTGAATTTAAAATTTTAATTATTTTTTTTAAATTAATTAATTTGATTAATTTAGTTGAATTTTAATTTTAAATTTGATTAAACTGGATAAATTGAATAAACTGAATTAATTAAAATTTAAAAAATAATTTATAAATTCTTAAATAAATAAATTTATAAATTTCTAATTAATTAATAAATTTTTTATAATATTTAAAAATTTTAATTATTTCAATTAATTTATGTAAAAATTAAATTAATCGATATTTTATCAGTTCGATTTGTTCAATTTTTATTTAAAAATTTAATCGATTTAGTTAGTTTTAAAAAAATTAATTCGATTCAATTTTGATTAATTTAATTTGATTCAATTTTAACTGAATACTCAGTCCTAACAGCTAAATAACTATCGGCGCCTCCTATTTCCATTAAGAAAACTCAAAAGATCTCATTTTATTATCTTTTTCATCAAAGTATTATAATATATATATATATATATAAACAATGTTTTATTATAGATTAAAATATATTACATCAAAATATTATTTTATTAATTTAATTAAATAATTCTAAAATTTATTAATATTTTTAATAATTTACGATATTTTTCAAATAAAAAATATACTTAGCTGTTATTTTGATATTTTAAAAAAAAAATATATCCTTTTGACATAATGAACCTCCTTTTAATTTTTATCTAAAATTTTTCTTAGCTTGTTTTATCAATATTTTATCCCTTAGTAGGAAACATTGTGAAAATTATTTCCAGTCCATTTGATCATATTTTTAACATAGACATATTACAATAGTAACTAGTTGACTTTAATACTCTCGCTCATAATTTTACTACATGGATTATCAATCTTACTCTCACATCGCCCCAAGGTTCCCATGCAATGGTAAATCATTTTAATAGTTAATCAAACATCTATGAATTAATTTGTCCAATTGAAATATATACAATTCAAATTTTTGATTTATTCTAATAATTGATAAAAAAAATTATAAAATTAAAGATCATGAATTAATCAATTTAAAAAACTAAATACTAGATTACTAAAAAAAAATGTTACTCCCACTTTTGTATGTATCTATTATTTTTATCAATCTCCTATTATTTTTGTCAATCTCTTTTTCATCTTTCGTATCGATCTATTTTATATATTTTAATAATATTATATATATTTTTAAAAATCTCTATTGATCATATTTGTATTTAGCCCAAATCAAATTATATCATCCAAATATACAAATATTGGTAGCAAACTATTTTGAAATATTTATACTATTTTTGTCAAATTCCTACTATTTTTGTCAATCGATCTATTTTATATATTTCAATAATATTATATTTTAAAAAAAATATATCTATTAATCATATTTGTAATTGGCCCAAATCAAATTATATCATCTAAATATACAAATATTGGTTGCAAACTATTTTAAAATATTTCAATTTTAATCTATCTTGGTCCAACAATCATTTTACGTCCTTAGAGAAAATTTTTTAAAAATATATCTTTAGGCTCTAATGCAGTCGTACAGAACTCAACGAAGTACTAAGACGCACCTATTTCATGGGCACCCGTGGACGCCGCAGATCCACCATCCATCACGCCGATCATGCGAAATCTGACCGTCCACTGCACAGTATTTTTTCTCTGACCTCCGCCGCTTCCGGCTGCCATCGCGCCACCGTCCGACCACCGCCGGAGATATATGAATCGCGTATTCCGACCAAATTGCGCCTCGTTTCCGATCAAATCATAAATTATATTCGATCATTTCGAATTTATCCAATGGATAAGGCAAGAAAAAGACCCCAAGACCAAAATTCTTTAAAAAAATTGGCAAATTCTTATTATAATCAATTATCATACCTCAGATGCATCATGCACAGATAAATTCTACTTCATATCAAAAAGAAAGGACAACAAAGGGCAGGGGAAAAAAATGAATAATGAAGAACACATGCTTACATTGAACAGACGAATACAACTTCCATCTTTATTTTGAGTAATAGATTGAGTCATCCATCCATCTCTCAACCCATCTGCTGAAAAAGATGGCCATAATATCCAAACAAATCTGTTCAAAAAGAAACTCTCATACCAAAGCTTTTTAACTTTTTAATTTTCTCCAGGGGCATGAATTATTGGATGAGAGTGAGAAATGCATCGAACAGAGTTTTTTGCCTCTGAAATCATGAAAGAAATAGTTCAAATTCAAGAACAAAGCCATACTACGGTAAATATAAACATCTATCTTCTTTGTATCCCCTTGCAACTTAAGGCAATAGGTTTGGTAGCTTCAGTTTGTCCATCAACTTAATGAAATTGCCAACCATTGATCTGCCTTCAGGTGTCATAATGCTTTCAGGGTGGAATTGAACTCCCTACAATTCAAAAGAGTAGGACCGATTAAAAAGAACAGAAGTTTAACAAAAGTATAAAACAACCCAGAGAGGCAAGTATTATTAAAATGGATGCATTTTGTATTGCAAACAATTATTTTAAGGAAAGCATGGGAAGGAATAATAATCCAAAAGAGAACATGTATATATTACACAGATCTTAAGAAGAGAGACATGGTTAAATCAGTATTTTTCAAATATTTTTTTCCTTCCTACTCCTCTCTTCTGTCCAGAAAAGGAGCTTCAAATTGCTCCCTTCCTTTCTTTTCTTCTTCTACAAATAGACAAGGGAATCTGACTACTTTTTCTCTCCTTTTTGGCTACTTTAACAGGTCATAGATTGGTATTCTTATCAATCTAGTTCTTCGACCAAATGGGAAGCATTAAATTCGAAGAATTGCCATATGTTGGTGTGCTATTTGTACCCAATTGATTACTTCTGATTCTGGTAATCAACTTTTCTCCAATTTGATGAAACACAGTGAGTAAATTTCCAGATTAAATTGTTGAGTTAGTCAATTCCTATGCAATTTTCTTTCAAGAGTTCTTCAGGGTAGAAGTCATAGGCAGCCAAAAAATCCAGTAAAAGACTATGGTAATGGATATTCTGAACTAAGGATTACGTTAAAACATACTCTGATGATAAGCAACTGAGTTTGGGTAACTGACAACAGCATAATTAAGATGAGAATAATTTCTCAAGAAATCATTAGAAGAAAAAAAAAATTCTTAGTTTTACCTGGATATGTTTGTGCTTCTTGTGACGAGCAGCCATTATTAATCCATCCTCTGTCCAGGCAGTGATCTCAAGTGAATCACTAGGAAAACTTTCTTTCTCGATCACAAGGCTGTGGTATCGGCAGGCGGTGAAGGGGCTGCACACAAGCATAGAAACAGTATAAAAGAAACAGAAAAATTCAACTTGCATATTCAACATGATCATGCAAGAGGAATAATGAGTAGCAAAATTATGCATAAATCACATGAAATTACAAAAGGAATATGTTCTGCAACATAAACATAACTACAAGAACCATCAGAAATGTGAGATCAATGAAGCAAACAAAATATGTTCTGCAACATAAACATAACTACAAGAACCATCAGAAATGTGAGATCAATGAAGCAAACAAAGTAACTTGGCCTTGATTTTCACCTTTGAAAAGATAATCACCCCTATCCTATTCCTGGAATAAACAAATTTATTAACACGTCTGCAAATGAAATGACAGTGAAATTCAAGGCTTGTATCTTCTAATGCTTCATCTATATGTTTTGTTATCTATATGACATTGTAGGATTGCTTGAACGAGGTATATCATTTCATTCCATTTTAATATTTCTGATTTGTTAATTCTTATAATTTAGCTTTTATAGACTAAAATATATTAGCTTAATTTCTAAACAAATTAAATTTGGGCAATAAGGATTACCTGATTAATTCATGGGTTGGTAGAAGGAAGCAGAAGTCAGTTCCAAGTAATTATCCCTACTTGCAGAATGGTATACATATACCCAAATAGCAAAAAATGAGCATCATCGATTCCTCATTTCATTTTCTAGATGCAGCCTCCAAGGAAAAAAATGTGTGCATGCAGAGTATGTAGATCATCTTTTCAGCATTAATCTTTCATGTACCACAAAAGATATGGCTTAATGTTAGATTGAGATCGAATCACTTGGTGCATGATTGCACCAACACTTAATATATTATAAATCCACTTTCTATAAAAAGGGCAATTTGGCGCACGAAGCTCCTATTAATACGAGAATCTCGAGGAGGGAGTTTATTGTATGTAGCCTTACCTTGCTTTGCAAGAGGCCATTTTCGAGACTCGAACTGTGACTTCTAAGTCACATGACAACAATTTTACCATTGCGCCAAAGCTCCACTTCTATACCTAATCAAAAATTAAAAATCCACGATACATCCATAAATCATAAAAGAACAATCAAAGACTCACTTAGGCAAACCATAAAATAAAGTATCTTCTAGTGATTCATCATAGTAGACAGGAGAGCTCTTCCCATGCATGACTCCTGAAGGAGCACGAACTATTTTTCCTGCAAGTTAACAAGGAAATTATCGCATAATATTGGTTTCTACATTACATACATTTTTGTGGCTTTCAGACACTAGATTTATTCAAACCTCCAAATGCCTCTCCAATGCATTGCAAACCCATACAAACTCCAAATAATGGTATTGAAGGACCCAGCTCAAGTACAGTTTGCAAGGAAATCCCTGAATCTTGAGGTATACCTGTACAAAAATAATAGTTGAATACCTCCTATTCATGTAAATGGAAACATAGAGTTCTGGAACGTCACTTACCTGGGCCAGGAGATATCAGTATTCCTCTTGGATTTATCCTAAAAAATAGGGCACACAATAGTATCACTGAAGTAAAGGAATTAAATCCTAAATTTATTTTTAATATTGAAAAAAAAATTGTAGAGAGGTAAACACGGATAAATGCCTTTTTATCTCATCCACAGTTATCTCATCATTCCGATATATTTCAAAATGCACGCCAAGCTCCCCCAGGTACTTAAGCAGAGAAAAAGTACAAAAGAGACGTTAAAATCATATATAATGCTGCAAACTATGAAAGAACAGTAAGCTAAGTTAAAATCACATACAATACTGCAAACTATGAATAGTTAACTAACTTCATGTCTCTTGTTATCAAACAATCAAGAAACCAACAAGGAGTATTTATGAGAATATTATACCAAATCGTTTACAAATAATTTGGATAATGGCATTACTTGTATGGAATTGTTTAGGGGACAACCATGATGTGACACAGTTTAAGTAAAAAGGCAACATATAGTTTCATAGGCAGATTCTTTCTTCTCCTTTTTACTTGTTTTGCTCCTTACCATAAGATGAATTATATTTACGCTGTGTTTTCTACAAGAAGAAAGATAAGGGAAAATGTGTATAGGGAAAGAATATGGGAACAAAGGAGAGAAACTTGATTTTCTAAAAACATAAAATACAATAATAATAATAATAATAATAATAATAATAATAATATCAGAGGGCTTCCACCCAAATTGATGTTTTCCACTTGATTTGGAAGAAGCCAAATTAAGGAAGATAAATGGCAAGAGCTCTAGCCTCTTCCTTCTCTCTCCATTTTAGACCAAATGACCTCGTTCGTGACAGAATAGCCATGTTGGAAAGGAGAACTTATGAAATTAATATTCGGATGTGCACGTTGCCCTCCTTTTATAGCTCGAGTCAACTCGGGCCATGTTATCCATGACTTTCTCCGCGGCTGAATGGCCTTCAAGTCGGGCTATTATCGACTCAGCTGAGACATCTCTTGATAGACTTGGCTTCCGCGACTCTTATCGACTTCCATCTCAAGTCGACTCCATCCACTCAAGTCGACTCGACTCCCTCAAGTCGACTTGAGTCATGACTCAGATGAGTTGACCCTGGGCTTGGGACTGTCTTTGTTTGTTTTACCTCTATTTCTTATCTTGCTTCCAATTCATGATTCCTGCAAGACAAACATACAAACAAACAAAGAACCTAAACCTTACCTTGTGGGTCTAACTTCGCCTTGTAGGTCTAACTTCAAAGTCCTGGGTTAGTCTGACGCCTACTGTTTCACTCTGGGAACACACCCTTATCCACTCCTTTCAAGAAATTTGTGCCAACCAAGTCCTCCTGACTTGTTGGACTTTTGCACGGCTCTGTCCTCAGCCCCCAGGATTTGCACTGCGACTGGTACTGGTCACATGTCGATCTTCCAGATCAGCCCAGATAAATGCTCCAGACCAGCCCAAACTTCTGCTGCGATTCGGTCCTCCAGACCAACCCAGACTTCACCTGGTGCTTCGACTCTACCAAGACTTCGACCTGATCCTCCAAACCAGGACTTCCCTTTGCTTAGCCTACAACTAGGACTTTCCCTTGCCTAGCTTCACTCACTAGGACTTCCCTTGCTCAATCGTCCAGGTTAGGACTTCCACTGCCTAGTCTAACCGACTAAGTCTTCTCGCTAGTCATCTGGTCTGACTAAAATTTATTCATAAATATCAAATGGATCAACCCCTTGGTAATAGGAAATATGTATTGCTCAAACATGAAACTCCAGACAAGAGCTAGTGCTTCTTGCACCAACAATAATATCATAGGGCTTCCACCCAAATTGATGTTTTCCACTTGATTTGGGAAGAAGCCAAATTAAGGAAGATTGTTGTTGTTGTTGTCCATTTTGAAAGAAGAGACAGTGCAACTGGGAATATACTTCCCCCAATATGTTTCCTTCCTTAGGTGTTTTAACCCAAGGAAATATGCTAAGGGTTGAAAGAAAGGATGTTTTTCTAGACCAGAAGAAAAACTCTAGATCATCTAAGTTGTCACCAATCTATCACTGCCTAAATTTCCTAATTATTGACATACACGACATGAGTAAATGCTCATAGCAAACAACATTACATACAGTAGCCAACTTCGAATAGTTGGTACTTACGTTTTTATTGTTATTGCAGTTGCTAAGTGCCAATTATTTGGAACCGACAAGAATATAGAAACAACAACAACCACCATCAAACTTTATCCCACTAGGTGGGTCGGCTATATGGATCCTTCTACGTCATTGGGCTCTATCCCCTACTATATCATCATTCATATTTAAATAAATTTTACCTTATTTTATTGTTGCTAATCAAGTCTTTTTTATCTTTCTCTTCCTTGTTTGATGTACATATTTGTCATAGTTTCACATCGCCTAACTAGAGCATTTAGTAATCGCCTATGTACATGTTCGTACCATTTTAAATGTGTCTCCCTGAGTTTTTCCTCAATAGGTGTAACCCTTACTTTCTCTCTAATATTTTTATTTTTTATCTTGTCGATCTTGTATGTCCACACATCCACCTTAACATCTTCATCTTTGCAACTTTTATCTCCTGCCCATGTGCTCGAGTTATAGCACAACATGTAGCTCTATATAGCATAACGGGTCTAACCGTCATTTTGTAAAACATTCCTTTAAGTTTTAGAAGTACTTTACGATCACCAAGAACACCTGACGTTCTTCTCCATTTCAACCATCTCGCTTGTATTCTATGTAAGATATCTTTCTCAATCCCTTCATTCTTTTGTAGAAATGATCTTAAATACTTAAAACTATAGATAACTCATCATCTCTTATTTTAACAACTGTCTCATTACGTCTAATATTACTAAACTTAAATTCTATATATTCTGTCTTTACTATACTAAGACTAAAATCTTTCACTTCTAGTGTTTTCCGCTAAGATTCGAGTTTAGCATTTACTCCTTTACATGTCTTATCCACCAAAATAATATCATCTGCAAATAACATGTATTGTTATATCATATCTTAGATGTGTCCAGTGAGTTCGTTCATGATTAGTGTAAAAAAATAGGAAATTAAAAATAATCCTTGATGTAACTCTATCTTTATGGGGGGCGCTTCAGTTAATCAGCCTGAAGTCTTCATCTTGTTCTTACATTCTCATACATATACTTAATTATTCGATATATGTAATGATAGCACCTCTCTTTTCTAAAATTCTTCGTATAATTTCCCTTGATAAGTCTTGCTTTTGTTTGATAGTTTTCAATTAATACAAGAAGATATATAATTCTATTATCAACCTTACAAGCATAGATTCAAATTGATTTTGAATCATATATGTGTTCATTAGTCTTTTTTTAAAATGTTCATAAATGACTATTAGTTAAATACCCCTATATTCAGGGTTGATAAAACTTTTATCAATATGCTAAATAAACATAAAAAGATTCAAAATAAATAAATATATTTGTATATCAAACTCAATAATCAATCAAATAAGCTTAAAATGTAAAATCAAACAAGCTTGAATTGAGAACTCGATAACATCTAAACGAACCAAGCTCAAGCTCGTAAAAAAGAAATCAAGCCGAGCTTAAACAATCATTTCAAAAGCTTGGTTCATTTTAGGCTCCGCTCGGCTTGATTATCTTATCAAACAAACTTGAACACCACAAAGTTTGGCTCAGCTTGGCTTGCTTACAACCCTACCTATAGTTTGCATAATTTTATATAAAGGCGTTAGAGTACTTATCCTCTACTGGTCAGATATTTTTTAATTTTTAATATCAGGTTGAATAACTTTATAAGTCATTCAATACCTTATTTCCCTACGTACTTCCATATCTTTATTAGAACATCATCTAGTCAAACTGTTTTTCTATTTTGCATCCCATTTAAAGCTGGTTGTACTTTTGAAATTTGAATTCTATGATAAAATTTAAATTTTTATACTCATTTGACCTACTTAAATTACCTAAATTAAGTTGATCACCTAAACCTTCATTAAAAAGTTGATGAAAATACATCTTCCATCACTCTTTTACTTCTTTATCATGTACTAATACCCTATTGTATTTCTCTTTATTTGAATAAGATCTCTTGTCTTTCTCTCTCTCGCTTTAGCTATTTTGTAAATATCTTTTTCACCTCTTTTGTATTCAAATTTTGATATAAATGTTCAAAAGTTTCATTCTTAGCTTCATTCAACTTTCTAGGCCTCTTTCTTGGCTACTGTATATTTTTTTATGTTTTCCTCGTACTTGTATATAATATTTTATAGGCTCTTAGATTTTCTTTCACTTTCTCTTGTACTTTCTCATTCCGCTACCAATATTCTTTACTTAGATGTGCACGTCATTTTAACTCACCGAGTACATTCTTGGCTACTATTTTCAACTTTGATATCATTTTATCCCATATCGTATTTGAGCCGTCATATATTTCTTAATACTTGTACTCATATTCTCTCCTTAAATATATTTTGTTTTCCATCCTTTAACTTCCACCACTTAATTCTATGAATCATGCATATTTTCCTTCTATTGATACTATGCTTGAAGTGTATATTCAAAACTACAAACCTATGTTAGGTTATTAAGTTTTCTTCAAAGATAACCTTGTAATCTTTATAAATCTTTCTATCCTTCTTCCTAATCATAAAAAAAGTAAATTTGTGATTTATTATTCCCACTTTTGAATGTGACCAAGTGTTATTCTCTTTTCTTAAAAAATATATTAGCTAATATAAAATTATATGTTATTACAAAATCCAATATAGTTTTCTTTTCTTCATTTCTTATTTCAAACTCATAACCCACATGTACCCTATCATATTCCTCATTTTTCACTCCTACGTGCGCATTTAGATCTCCTCCTATTAAAATCATTTCGGTCGACGAAATATTTTGTAATACCTCATCTAGGTCGTCCCAAAATATAGATTTCGTGTGTTCGTCTAATCTTACTTGAGGTACATATATGTTAATTACATTAATAGTTTCTTTCACCACCAATATCTTAAGAGCTACAATCCTATTTCCCTTTCTAACTACTCATACCACTTCATCCTTTAACGAATTATCAACAACAATATCTATTTCATTTTTTATTTTACTCCTTCCTGTATACTATAACTTAAAATTTGAATTTTCTATCATCTTTGCCTTCTCTCCTAATCAGCATATCTATTACTTCCATTATTTTATCAGTGAGTGTCTACTAGATTTCATATTCCAAATCTTAGACAATTAAATTTTCTATAATATTTGTTCTTACCCAACCTATGGTGTAAGAACTCTTGCATATTTAACATTATACTCGAGTTCTCATGGAGATGTAGTGGTCTTTGCCAAGACATTACAGTCGGAACCTACAACGTGTTCCTTACGAGGAACATCTTAGCATTAGCACAATAGTTCGATGGATTCATTTATTGAATATTTGCCTGTAAATCCACATTGATAGGAACCTAATGTGCAATCCTTACCCTTTTTCAACCGGGCTTCGGACCGGCTTTGGCGGATTTGACAAGAATATAAAAAGTAACATTATATTTCCAAGGTAACATGTACAGGTTAATTTGCATCCAAGTATCAGGCAACAGAATCCTAAATAAAAGAAATTACATATGCCCCTTAATAATAATTTTTCGGACCGGGCAGGGATAATTTCATATGCCCAACTACTAAGTAGCAAAGATATAAAATAAAAATAAAAATAAAATTTAGAATTTCATAGCACGCTGTTCTAACAACTAAGAACCAAATTAAAAAATTATAAAATCCAAAAACAGAATCTAGTATCTACGGCATACCGATAATCATAACTTTTGAAAGCAATGGTAAAAAGGTATGAGAACCAGAACTTATTCAACGGTGACTTTCCATCAAAATTAAACTACCTGGCAGAGATTATAGGTAAAGCTGTCATAGTTATCGATGACGACGATAGGACTTTCGTCCGTCGAACTCACTGCACCAGCAGCGCCATTCCTGACAACCGGCTTGGCGAATCCTCTAGGGATCGTAGGCCGGAAGCTCTTCCCGAGGGCAAAACCCCCACGCTCGAGTCCTGAAGGGAGAAGGCGAGGTCAAGCAACCGCGCGGCGCGAACGGAAAACCAAGATCAACACCACTGAGGCACTGACTCACCCGACGACCGAGAAGAAGGGATGGAGACGGCGGCGGCGACGGTAGGAATCCGGCGAGGGTCGCCGCCGCGTGGGGTTCGGGGAGCGGAGCAGGGTTTGGAGGAGAGGAGAGAGGACGCCATGCGAAGGAAAAGGGCGAGTGTTGAGAAGGCCGCGAGGGTCTTAAAAACGATCGGCGTCAGGAAGTTACTCCAGATGGGTCCCACTCAGGGGGGAGGGGCCCACTGGATATGATTCTTGGAATGATTTTTGGATAATTTTGATTATTCTATTTTTAAAATTTATTTTTTTTCTAATTTAAATTAATAATGTGATATTAAATTGGAAGTTGAATGGATTATATGGCGCAAGCAATCAAACCTCTTCATATAAATGTTTACATTTTTCTTAAATAAATTTTTTAGATGATAAATTAATTTAATTTTTTAGGTTTTATAATTAATGAAGGGGACCAAAGAGCTTGTGACATACCAAATTTCTCCTTTAAACTTTCATTAAGAACAAGACACTAATCAATTAACAATTAATTAACTATGAGATATGTCTTATAGTTAATTGTGGATTAAGGCCTTTAATCCCCATTTTGTTAGGTAAGGCTTATAACTTTCTCCGTGTGTGTGTTTTTGCATACTCTAGTCATGGAGGATTACTTTGATAAATACTTTTGATTCATGGAGTTAATTTGTAAAGAAATTGTATGCGTCCGGCCTGCTCAACTTTTAGATAATATTTATGACGAAGAATGTGTGGTTAGAGTTGATGATATCATGAAACTGATTAGTAATATAATTATTAGAGATAAATTTTAGAAGTGATATGTGTTGATAATTAAATTGTTTAATACTTTACGTCATGTAAGAATAAGATGTTCATGGTGTTTTGTATAGAGGTCACTTTCATAGCCTTCAACACATATCATGAACTATAACATGTTAGAATGATATTCTATATATGTAATGTCTTAATTCACAATAAAATTATAGTAATTGTGATGTGATTATTAATACTCATTTAATTAATTTATATCACGAAAGAGAGGTCCAAATGGGTTGATCGTGTTTAGTTATACGACACGATTTGTCACATGTCGTCGTGTTGGCAAATTGACTCGTGCCCAAACCAATCCAAGCATGGATCCATCGACCTTAAATCTTCTAAAAAAACAACAAATTTAAAATATTTTAAAATATATATATATATATATAATCCACATAATTAAACTAATGCCCTTGTCATCTTCCCACCTAACCCATGTATTAGTGATCCACGTCACTAAACATAATTAACATCCATATCTATTAATTCAATTATCGAAAGTAAAACTTTACTTAGCAACATCCAAACATCATCAATAGGAACTCTTTTAACTTTTATTAAACAATCACAAAGTCAATTAAAAATTTTCAGAGTATATAAAAATAAAAATGTATTTTATATATATATAAGGATTGTAATAATACTAAATGAAAATAAACTCATTTTTTGTTTAAAAAAGGAAAATGATGACGTGGCCTTATCTCTATATAAAGCTCTGGTTGCTCATTCCCAAAAGAGCGAAGAAACAACTTCGATCACAATTGTAGGCACGACTTGTGCTACGATGCTGATAGCTTATCTCGACCACCAGCTGCAAGGGCAGCAGCAGCGGCTCGTGTCCGCCGGCGGAAGCAGCTCCGACGAGGCGATCCTTTGCGCGCTCGGCGTCGAGGAAGCTGTAGACGTCGCCCTCTCCGCCCGCGACTTTGGCGGGGTGGTTTCGCTGTGGCCGGCGAGGTTCCTCCGGCCGTCGACCGCCGACGACGTCGCGCGCGCTCTTCGCCTCGCGGCGAGCTCATCCGGGCTCACCGTCGCCGCCCGTGGAAACGGACACTGCGTCGGCGGACAAGCCATGGCGAGAGGGGGGATCGTCCTCGACATGCGCGCGCTCGGACCGCCGATGTCCTTGGCCCCCGGAGGCGCCGCCGTTGATGTCCCCGGCGGCGCGCTGTGGTCGGAGGTGCTGGAGTGGACAGTGTGCAACCACATGATGGCGCCTCCGTCATGGACGGACTACCTCGGCCTCACCGTCGGCGGGACGCTGTCCAACGGCGGCGTCGGCGGGCAGTGCTTCCGCTACGGGCCGCAGGTCAGCAACGTGGTGGAGATGGATGTGGTGACCCCCGACGGCGATCGCCGCCTATGCTCCGCCTCCATCAACTCCGACCTCTTCTTCGCCGTCCTCGGCGGCCTAGGCCAGTTCGGCGTCATCACCCGCGCTCGTCTCGCTCTCCTCCCCGCCCCCAAAATGGTGAACGCCCCTTTACTCTCTGCCTTTTTCCGGTGATCCAACAATTTTGAAGATTTTAGGGTGGAAACTGAAATAATTTCTCCCCATCTCATTATTATGCAGGGTAATTTTCAGTACGCTCCCAAGCATTACTAGATTTTCGACTAAAGCCTCCCAACCTCCTACTCTTTAAGTGATTTAATACTATTTTAAAAGGATAAAATAAATATTTAATCTTTATTTCACTATTTTAATAGTAAAATAGGAATATTAAAAATATTTCAACTTTATCAAAAGTTAAAAACTATATTGGAAAAGTTATAAATTGTAAAGGCAATTCAAAGGAATATCTATGAAAGTACAGAGGGTAGAATCATAATATATCTAAATTATAAGTATTTGCATAAAAAATGACAAAGTACGTCATCAATGAAAGTTTTCACAATAAATCTGCAAGGTCTAGAGTGAAATATCTAAAATAGGAGAACTGATTTGGATAACCTTTGGTATGGAGTATGGACGGTGAAACTTCTTTTTTAATCCAATATATTTCTGAAATTTGTTATTGGCGGACGCAGGTGAGGTGGAGGAGGGTGGTGTACGCAGACTTGGAGACTTTCGCCGGCGACGCCGAGTCACTGGTGACCCAGCCCGACGCGTCGGCCTTCGACTACGTGGAGGGCTTTGCGTTCCTGAACGACGCGTCGGACCCGGTGAGCGGGTGGAACTCGGTGCCCATTCTGCCCGGATCGGCCTTCGACCCCGCCGACTTCCTGGCCGCCGCCTCCGGCCCGGTTCTCTACTGCCTCGAACTCGGCCTCTACTACGACGACCGCGTCGCCGACCGTGTCGACGAGGTGCGCAATATCTAATTAAATCCCTAAAATTTCTCCGTTTTACAGTGACAATTTTCTAAGTAACTATCAGTCAATTTTCAAAACGCCCCTCTAAAGTTTTTAAAATTATCCCTAAGGTTCCCTTCACCTTTTTAATATTTTATTTGGAGAAAAAAATTGTAAAAGTGCTTCATATTTTTATTATCAATAAAAAAATGTTAAAAAAATTATTAAGAGGGTGTTTCGTTTTATTTTTTTTATCTTTAAAATTCTTTTATTATAATATTTTTGTCAAATTTACTATAACATTTATATTTTTAATTAAGATTATTATAATATTTAATAGTCTTGATAAAAAAATTGATTAAAATTATTATAATATATATCATTTTTTATTAAAATTGTGAAGTTTTAGTTAAAAATATTATAAATAATTTTAGTCAAACTACTTAATATTATCAATTAAGTTAAAGTAATTTTATTTTATATTATATTAATTTAGCTAAAAAATATTAAAATAATAATATTTCGAAGAAAAAAATAAAATAGGTGCTCTTTTAATTTAGAATACTTTATGATGATGAAAAAAATATGCGGTATTCTTTTTATTTTTGCAAATAAAAATTTAAAAGGTTTTTACTATAATAATATTTCAATTAAAAAAAATAAAATAGGTGCCTTTTGATATTTTCTTAATATGCGGTATTCTTGTTATTTTTGCTAGTAAAAATTTAAAAGGATTTTTAAAATAATTAAATAATAGATAATATTTAAAATATCCTTCTACATTTAATTTTTTTAATATATATTTTGTTAATATTAAAATTGTTATTGAAATTTTTGGGGCTTCGGCAGCGAGAGGAGGAGCTGCTGCGGCGGTTGCGGCACGCGAGGGCGGCGGAGTTCGCGGCGGACGTGGGCTACGTGGCGTTCCTGTCGCGAGTGGCGCGGGTGGAGGCGGAGGCGCGCGCCGGCGGGACGTGGGCGACGCCTCACCCCTGGCTTAACCTGTTCATTTCCGCCGGCGACATCGTCGATTTCGGCCGGAATGTGTTCAAGCGCATCCTCCTCGGCGGCATCGGCGGGCCGATGCTCGTCTACCCCTTGCGACGGAGCAGGTGAGTCCTCTCTGTTCTGGTATTGTTTGAGCGGCAAAGGTGCGACCTTTAGTGGTTTAAAATGGCGGCGGCGGCGGGACTGGTCAGGTGGGACGAGCGGATGTCGGTGGCGCTGCCGGACAGCGAGGTGTTCTACCTGGTGGCGCTGCTGCGGTTCATCGCGCCGGGAGCAGGGGAGGCGGCAGCGGCGGCAGCAGCGGCGGAGCAGAACTGGGAGATCCTGCGCCACTGCCGGACTAAGGGACACGACTTCAAGGTGTACATCCCTCGATACGATAGCGAGGGCGACTGGGCGGCGCACTTCGGCCGAGATTGGGGCCGCTTCGTGGAGCGGAAGCGGCGGTACGACCCGATGGCCATCCTCGCCCCGGGGCAGAACATCTTCTCCCGGGTCCGCCCGCTCGCCCTCGCCGCCGCCCGACCACCTGAAATAATTTCCGCACGGCCGGCGATCGTCGACGATAGTAACGATCGATCGATTGAAGCGGCCCAAAACTCGCCGGCCGGCGACAAAAATGTAACCAAACTTGTATTTTGATCCCAATTATTTCAAAAAATTCCGTTTTGCCCCTCCTCGCCCTGAAGCCTGATAAATGAAAATTTTGAGCCTCATTATTTCAAAAAAAATGGTACTTTTCACGGTGCCCCCTATTATTTCATCATCGTCATTTTACTCCTCGTAGTTTGTAGACGGCCCCTATCATTTCTTATATTTTGATCATTCTTTTTAAACTTTACTCTAAATGAGTGCCTTCCTCAATCATAGGGGCCTTTCGACAATGATTTATGAGGGATAGATTGATAGATCGCGATAGGTAGACGTGGCAGCGGGCGGTTGGTGGATGCCACTTTCTTAAATTTTGATCAAGTTACTAATTTTGTACCGATTTGTAATGAACGTTGCATCGATATAGTAGAAGTGTATTCGATGCAGCAGACTTGTAGAAGAGTGCCAATTCGATGATCCAAAAGATATAGAATTAGGATTGGAGGTTTTAGTTGCTTTTGGGTCATAACTGAGTTTGTTATGATGGAACAGAGTTACATAAATAGATAAAAGTTCGAATCTCGACGAAACTAAAATAATGCCTTCTTTCATCATGGTTAACTGTAATTTCTTGATTTACCTCCTTGCATATGATCATGGGACCGACCGCGTAAGACCGCTAGAGTGACAGGATTCAAGGTTTTAAGATTCGAGTCATATAGAATTGAACTTGAATTTTTTTTATCAGGTCGGATTTGACTTAATCCGGTTTAACTTTAATCTAGGATGAAAAAATTATTTTAAGATTAAATTAAATTTTATTTTAAAAATTAAGATATTTTAGGTATATCATGAGTAAAAAGTTAATACGATATGATGAAATATTGAGATAGAAATGAATAACAATTTTTTAATTGGTCGGTCAAGTTATTGGGTTCAGATTTATAATTTTCAAATTAAGTTGGAATTTAAGTCAGATTCAAAATGAACTTTTTTAATAATATCCTTATTTTGGTCCAACCCCAGTATATCCGATCCATCCGAATTAACCTCCTTGATTCGAATAGTATGTGCGGTTGACGAGATTGAATTAAGTTGGATCATCAAATAAAATAATTTTATGTTTTATCTTATACTTTTTTATGAATGTGTATATTTGTGCTAACGATTAATCTTTTTGAATCATAAAAGAAAAACAAGAGTTGTCTGCCGTGCTAATTTGTCCAAACTAAATTGATTTATATCGACGATATTTCGGTCACCCTCAGAGATAGTCAATTCCACTGTTCATTTTTTTTAGTATACCTTTTTTTTTCTTGGAAAGCTCAGTCTTTTCTTTGTTATGACTAGTAGTGCCGGGCGGGTTGATGGAACCTCCTGTTGGCACCACAGCAAAATATATAATTCATCATTCCAGCGATCTCATATGATCGATCTCACGATCATCTATAATGAGGTAAATCAAAAAGTTACAGTTGACCATTACAGGAGAGTACATTGCCTCAGCTTTGTCGAGATTCAATCCTTACTCATTGCAGCAAAACTGCCCCATAGTAACCAACTCAACTATATAAAATATATGGTGGGACTTTGAAAGTATAAACTCGAAGAGGTATGCATTTTAGGGTTTAGAATTGTCTCCTTGCGTAAAGCCATATATAACAATGAGAAAAACTTCTTTAGCAATTCGAGCTTTCATTATGAGTTTTTGGGGAATTGCCGAACAATACTGATGGTGTCCTTTTTCGTCCATTCGAGTTCCTCCTCTCCCTTCGCCTTAAGGGTGAAAACTCATCCGGCGTGCTCCTAGTGGTCTACAAGTCAAAGTGCATCAGTGGGGGATAGGTGTTGCTAGCTCGACCCTTCGACGATAAAGTCAGTGACGGGCTGAAGGATAGAGCTCACGAAAGCGCGAAAGAGAGAGAAAAAAAGATGTTCAATGGAGAAGAGTTGTTTCTGTGTGTAATAAAGAAAATCATCTCCTTTACACTTACATTCGTTGATCCTTTTATATCTGATGGAAGAGAATCTTTATGTAGTACCTGACATTGTCGGATTGTTGGGAAGCCGAAAAGGGCAGCCGTTAGATAATATACCAACATTGTCGGGCCGTTGACAAGTGTTGCCTTATGCCAGGTTATTAGAGGTCATCGAGTCATTAAGAGTTGTTGGAAATCCCTATATGAAACACTGAGTGCTCAGGAAAACAAACCTCGAATGACTATTCCAAGTACTATAACTGTCTGAATTTGAGTGGGATGGTGTAGGACGAAGGCCGAGTACTCGAGAGAGTATATCTCGAGTCTAAACGAGATGTTGCTCAGGATATGAGACTGACGAGTCAAGAGTGCTCAGGAAAAGGAAATGGTCGGTGGAGAAATAAGGACCAATGTTTGGGAGTAACTTTGAGACCATCAAATACAAAAATTAGAAATTTATAGAATAAATGTTGTAAAAGATTGTAAAAGTGAGTAATTGTTCTTAGGACGTAGCACATACAGTAGACGTATGGTATTATTGACGTAATGGCCAGGGGTTAATTCCAGAAGGTGATAATCTGGGATCGATTTCGTCATGTGTCTAACACCTGTGTACCTAAATGAACATTCCTTCTATATCTGTGAAACTAATTCTAGGAAGCCATTGAGGTAGCACATCTACCCCCTCTCGTGCTAGTTTTGTTCGGTATTTTAAGATAAAGTTTTCGCGAAACTTTCTGAAAAATGCCTTTCTATTCTATTATTGACATCTTACTACGATAATGGTTCCAAATGGAATTAGTTTATCCCACAACATTTCACATCACACGTTACGACAAAAGACAACTAAACTCGAGATTGAACAAGCAAACACAAAGCGAGAGGAAAAGATGGGCAAAAGCAAGAAAAAGAAAAGGCAATGTCAAAAAGCATGCATCATCAACTTCATTCTCCACTTTTTTTTTTTTTAGGGTTCTAAACATATTTTAATCTTCCTTCCTTTTCGATATGGCACAATCGAGTTCCCTTAAAGCATTATACTTATATTTGGGGTATCGATCGGAATGATTGTGAAGTTTGATTCTACGACTCCCCGGGGTAATGGTACCGCAGTAGAACATTCAGGTTGTCACCCAGGCACCTGCAATTCGATCTCCAACTGCGACGTATTTATAGAAATTTTCTTCCAAATGGGGAGTGCAATCAAAGGATGCTAGACGTCTGGGCTGACCGCTGCGTGCACTTCCCGATTTACCCTGATGGCCGGTGGGAAACTTCCGTGGGGCCGGGCCGATCACTCAAGGGATAGTCAATGAGGCTAACTGAGATTTATCATTTTTTTGAATTAGAATTATATCAAGGAACTCCTTATAGAATTCTAAAATTAATTCTCAAGATTATAGAGGTTCCTTACGAAATTATGATTGCACATTGAAGAACAATGGTGCTTTGGGTGATCCTTTCCTAAGAATTAGATAGTTTTCCCGACTAAGTCTTTTATTTGATGGGTAGCATTGATAAAATTACTGTGAAAGCTATAAACTTAGAAGAGGAGGGCATATTAAAGAAATGACTGTGTATTGACTCAATTGAATTATTTGAGATTTAGAAGTGAAAGAAATTATTTTATTTACTAATAGTGGTTAAATTGGTGTATTATCAAATTACACCCTCATTGTCACGGTAGTAGATATAGATCTTTTGAGAATACGCCTTAACAAAGACAAATGGTTAATAAGGACACTGATTTTATTATGTTTATGAGGAAGAGAAAAGAGAATAAAAGGAGAATTTCATTCTCCATTTTAGTTACGATTTTTTTTCCTCCCCAATTTAATATGTAAATTTACAATTATAGTAGCATTTTTTTTATTTTACTCATAATTTAATTTTAATTTTTAATTTTTATAATTTAAAAATATGCCTGTGTGATTTTTTCGGAGGTGGAATGGAAAGGTAAATAAAGTACAAGGGGAAAAATGAAATTTTGAAAAACAAAAATGGTATAAATATAAAAATTAGGAAGTGCATGCGAATCTTTGAGACTTAGGGAGCTTCTTTTTAGCACATCAACTTTAGACCAAGGGGAAAAAAAGTGATGTTGATCGAATCGAATTGAGAGATCGTTCGATGCTTTATTGTTGATCTTCTTCTCAATTCATGGGCTACTCGATAGGATCGATTAAACTATAGTACAACTCGAAAAACTATGTTCGAAGTTCGATTGTTTTTCGAAACAAAACCACGGGTTCGACTAGCTAATTATGTTAATGTTCGAACATCTTATACTTTCTAGCTTCTTTAAACATGTTATATGTCCTCTTAATTAAGCTCAATCGGTTGGAATATTGTTTTTTTCTCACAAAAAACTAATCGGTTGATGGATTGTGAATCCATCCTTTTGGTTGATTTCATGTTTGGTAAATGAAAAAACTTATCGACTCTCCATTATGTTAACTTTAAATAATTATAAGAAACAAATTTGTTATAAGTTTCACAACATAGAAAGCAAGTAAGATCGCACCATAAACATCGATAAAAAACACTTGCTAAATTTTGTCTACCTAGATTTCTATCGGACTAGGGTTATAAATGAGCTAACACGAGTTGAACCCAAATGGTATGTAAATTAATTTGTTTGGTTATCTTATCTTTGCAAGCTCAACTAACAACATGGTTGCTTCCTCATGTGAAAAACCTCTATAAATGATTTAGTTTTCGGTCTTTAAACCGATGTCCTAACCTTGCTCTCATGTGGTAAATTGGTAGCCCCCTAACTTGATGGCACGACTGGACATAAGGATGAGTGTGTTGCTCCTTTGATCTAGCCTATTGGACATGTGTGCAATGCATGCCAAACAACGACAAGATTTGTGGTAGCGTGCAGGGGGCTGCCCAAGCCCAAGTCAAGCAAGAGGTATATACTTGGATTATGGCAAGCAGATGCGACGATTGAACGTGTTGAGTCTTAGCATTTAGCCAAGCAAGCTTATAAGAAATTGTGAGTGAGAACATGCGATGGGGCGCATGCCATGCAGCATAACTAATAGAGCGGCAAGTGGGTTGTTTTGCCTATGTTCGTGGTTCCGGGCTTGGGCCATGCATGATGTGCATTGTGCAGCATGACATTTGGCATGGTGCCAAAATAATAAAGTAATGTGGACAAACAATTTTGTACATGTAAGAAAGAGTAGATTGGTAAAACTATCATATAATCGCCGAGCCAACCGCTGCCTATGCATTATAAATAGGCAAGGTTGGACAATGGCAAGAGGATGAACAAATATGTAAGGTTTTACTTGTATTTCTTTCTAATTATTATGAATAATAAAGGTTGAAAAGTTTTCTGTACATTGAGTATTATTTGCTTGTGACTTTGTTAGTCATATGTGCCTTAGTGTTGCTTTTGGGAGCTGAATCAAGTGCGGGATTTGATGGCTGCGTAGGAAAATTTCGAAAGGAGAAATTGACCTTGTGACACAAATGTCAAAAGTGTGAAGAAGAAGAGTAGTTGAAGGTTGACCGTTAGGGAAGAAAGGAAGTTGCATTGCCTTTTGCCAAAATTAGTTGAACCCTCTCCCCTTCTTCATGGCTTTATAAACCCCATCCACTCGCCATCCATCAAAACACACCCAACACGAGATAACTTCTTCCTTTCCTCCTCTCTTGTTTCGTTCGATATCGTTCAGTGTTCCAGTCTTTCACCTCCTTCATGGGACCTGGAGGACCTGGAGGGCCTGGAGGGCCTCCTGGGCCAGGGTGGGCTCCTCTCCCTGGGGGCCCTTTTCCAGGCTGGGCCCCAGCACCACCAGGGGGCCCATTTTGGGGGCCAGGTTTTGGTGGCTTCCTACCCTCATGGTCCTAGTAAACACCTCCTTCACTACACAACACTGTAAACACCGACCATGTCCACTACACACTCGAGGACCGAATCGGTTCGGTCGGATCGATAAAGAAAAACCGGTTAAAAAAAAAGGCTTATGTAATTTATTTCTGATTTATTTTCTGTTTGATTGCAGTTTTTACTTCCTGTGCTGCTGCTGTTTACTTCAGGAATGCTGTGGGCCCTTCTTCGGGGCGGGTCCAAGGCCTTATGGTCCTCCTCCTCCTTTTTGAAATATTATGAAGTTACAAGGGTGATTGGTAAAAGACGCATGTGAAGGCTGAAAAACTATGGAGAACCACATTATTCATAAAGATGCTTTTGTAATTATAAGGTGTGATTTATTGTTTGCGAAATTTAGAGGACTGAAAAGGAAAAAGAAACTTTTGTAATGTCTTAGTGACCATGTAGTCATGTACTAGAGCAATATAATTAAATACAAGGGGTTTAATAACTTTTTCTAATCCATTTTAAAAAATATGAGATTTAATAGAAATTTTTTACTTCATCTGTAAAAAGTGAAATTCATCACACCAACGGTTTTACATGATCAGTATCATAACCATTTATAAGGAGGAAAATCAAAAAATTATAATTGACTACGATGAAAGTGGATATAATCTCTCTTCTACAACTTTACTCCGTCATAACTAACTTAAGTTATGACCTTGAGCTTCGTGGACAACGGTCAAGAATTTAATTTTATTAAATATTATTTAAGTCATTAATATAATTTATAGCCGAGCTAAATAAATTTTTATTTATTAAAAATTTTATCGAACTTGAGTCGAGCTCGAGCTCGAGTAAATTGACTAGCTCAAGCTTTTTATTATAGTCACGAAGGAAATTGCCTAAACCCTCGCTGACCCTCGAGATCGGTCGAAGCAAGAGTAAAAGTGCCGCCCAAACTCCCTTCTTCGAGTTTCTGCCATGCGAGGCGCTCTCTGCTCGCTCTCCTCTGCGCTCTTGCGACGGCACATCGCTTCCGTCGGCGCCTCCGGACATCCACCTCTTTGCCCTCGTCTCCGGTCGCTTCCCCAGGTGCCATCTTTTATTTACCTCTTTCTCCCGTATTAGGTTATCTTTTGCACGGAAAACAGAATAAGGCGCTTATGTAGACGATTACGAAGAACTATTGTGAAAGACGAGATCACTCTTTTGGATCGTTTTCTTTGCACCTCAGTTGGTCGGCAAGTAGCCGGCTGAGAACTCCGTGTTGTTGATTGGAAATTGTCACTCACACACTTCCTAGGTTATAAAGTTTGAATTTTTTTCATTCCTTACAAGTTGCGTCCAACTATCTGCGATTTAAGTTTACTTTCTGCTCATGTATCATCACCGTGTATGTTCATCACTACTTATGCTCGAGAAATGGCATTGCCATATTCCTCTTCCTGCAACTCTTTTTGTCGTATTAAACTTTTACTAAATCTTATGTGCTTTGTTCCTTGATGTTTAGACGTTGTTTTGGAAATATCCCAAAAACCTCTTATCGTTTTTTGACGTCTTATTTGTTTTCAGCGTCAAGTTTAAACTTTTAAAAGTGCATTAGCTTCCAAACTTGTAATCAAGTTTTTGATTAATCAACGACATCTATGATTTCACTTGTCGCTATGATGTTACTACTGAATTCCAATATGCAGTTTGAGTATTGAATGTTTTATCCAATCTTAAATTTCCTATGTAGTAATTATGATCCATGAATTCTCATGTTTCATTTTTTTCTTTAACAAACTTTTTGTGGTTTGTTATAGGCTTATAACTATCAATATTTGGTTTCTATTCTCATATATTAGTGCAATGAACACAATCAATGTTTGCATTGGTGGAGACGGCTTCTTTGAGTTCCAACACCATTTTAGTAAACTAGCCCGGCTGAGTAGCTAAGCAAAGATCACCATTGCTTACTGCTCCAGTCTTTGTTATCATAGATTATGGATGTAACAAATTTGAACGCTTTTGCTATATTTTCTGGAATTAGGTGATAGTGGTATGATCACATAACTCATTGCAATGGTATTTATCTATTTTTTCCTGCTACTGGTTTTGTTTGCCACCACCAGAAAAATCAGCCATGTAAGTGGAAATATCAATGTAAAACTATGTAGCTAAATATTTTAGCTAAAACTGCTCCTATTTATTTTTCCCATGAAATTATTTTCATCTATTTACATTTTTTTGAATTGCCTCACTGCATGAGCTGTGGGATAGTGGTTCATTAATATGTGAGAAAATGAGTGATAAAATTTGTCCTCAAATTTATGATAAGCATATGAAGGTGTATATGGACAAGATATTGCATAACTCATATACACCCATGCATACGTGGTTTATATGCATGCATATACAACAAGAACAACAACCAAGCTTTGTCCCACTAGGTGGGGTCGGCTATATGGATCTTTCTACGCCATTGAGCTCTATTCCTTTCATCTATACTTAAATAAATTTTATCTTGTTTTATTGTTGCTGACTAAGTCTTTTTTTGTCTTCCCTGTTTGATATATGTATTTGTCATAGTTTTACATCACCTAATTGGAACATTTGTTTGTCGTTTAAATAGATACCCGTACCATCCTAATCGTGTCTTTTAGAGTTTTCTCTCGATAGATGCAACATCGACTCTCTCTCTAACGGTCTCATTTCTTATTCTATCTATCGAGCCGAACTCCTCGATATGTCCACATATTTACTTATTCTATCTATTCTCATATGTCCACATATTTACTTTAACATCCTCATCTCTGCAAGTCTCATCTTCTGCTCATGTGTTTAAGTCATATGCCAACATTTAGCGCCATATAACATAGCAGTCTAATCGCCGTTTGGTAGAATTTCCTTTTAAGTTTTAGAGGTACTTTATGATCACATAAAACACCTGACGCTTTCTTCCATTTCAACCATGTTGTTTGTATTTCATGTAAGATATTTCTCTTAATCCCTCCATCATCTTGTAAAAATGATCCTAAATACTTAAAGTTCTTAGTTCCAGACAACTCGTTGTTTCCTATCTTAACAATTGTCTTATTACGTCTAATATTGCTAAAGTTAAATTCTATATATTTTGTTTTTAAAACTTTTCATTTTTAGTGTTTCTTGCCAAGATTCTAGTTTAGCATTTACTCATATACCAAAGTATTGTGGCTTGAATGTGTTCAGTGAATTCGTCCATGATTAGTGTAAAAAGATAGAGATTTAGAGTTGATCCTTGATGTAACCTTATCTTTATTGGAAATGTTTCAGTTAATCCGCTTGAAGTCTTCACTTTGGTTGTTACATCCTCATATATATCTTTAATTAGTTTAATACACGCTATACTAACACCTCTTTTTTCTAAAATTATTTATATAATTTTTCTTGGGACTCCATCATAAATTTTTCTAAGTCAATGAATACTATGTGTAGATATTGTTTTTGTTCCTGATGCTTTTCAATTAATTATCTGAGAAAATGTATAATTTCTATTGTCGACCTTCTAGGCTTGAACCCAAATTAATTTTCGGTTACCGTGGTCTCTTTCCTTAATCTTTTTTCTATTACTCTTTCTCAAAGCTTTATGGAAAAATGATAATATATAATATGTGATATATATGCTTTAAAAATAATGATATATAACATCATATGTCAAAAAATATGGGGTTAAATCTAATATGTGATATATTGTTTTTATGATAACTAAGAGCATTCTCTCTCTCTCTCTCTCTCACACACACACACGCACATCTTATATACGCAAAAAATTGTTATTGCTTTGAATAATTGATTGCATTAATACTTTGATTTTCTTCTAGAGCACCAATTCATTTTAAACTTTGAAAAAACAACTTCTAAATTTGTAGCTAGAGATTAGAAGTCTATATATTGTTTCTTTGTCGAACACCTTCAGCTTTGTGTTTATTGAGGAAGCTTCTTTTACAATGTTTTCATATGATAATTTATTTTGATTATTTTTTATGATCTAGTAGAATGGAAGAAGCATAGGAAGGGTTTGGATAAGCCGTTATTATTTATCTTCTACAGGTATGTTATCATGGATTTATTTTGATTATTCATTTTGAAAATTTCTTGGTGATATTTGAAGCTTTGATTGAGCGATGATATTTCAAAATCTTAGATATTAGGAGAGATCTATTTATATTTATGGTCTATTGGTTTAACCCCTCCCGCTTGGTCTAATAAGATTAAATTTGAATTGCGACTTTATAGAAATGGAGTATAATCGATCCACTAAGTGATGCACAAATAGGACTTTCCATCCCTTGCATGTTCAATGTTTTTTTTAAAAGTATTTTGTTGCCACAAATTATCTTCTTTCGTTACATTCTGGCTATGTATGAATTGTTAATATGAGCAATATGACATGCATTTCATATTGGTTGGTTAAAACATTGCACTGCAAATAGTGTTTCATTTGAATTCATAACATATATTGGTACATATCCAAAATTATACTCATTCAAAGTTTCAGTATGCAGTTGAATCGCTACTTGAATATGAAAGGGATCACCCATTTGAGGATAGAAGTGTTCTGGACAAACAGTTCTCGCCACTTGAATATGAAAGGGATCATCCATTTGATGATAGAAGTGTTCTGGACAAACAGTCGTCGCTCGATCTTGCACTATGTCAGCTAGCAAGCGATTTTGATAAAGAATCAAATTTATCATTAGGCCGTTTCTACCACTCACGGCAGATTCCAGTAATCTCAACTGGTTCTCTAAAGCTTGATCTGGCCCTTGGCATTGGAGGTTTGCCCAAGGTGATCACTACTTCAGTGGACATTTAGACAATTTGGTAGCCATTTTTTCTTTTTATCTATTGATTTGAGTTGTATTTTATAGATACAGTCATTCATTTGAAGCTTATGGTATAGGTTCTTAGGCAAACTTCTAGCATTTGTGATATGTGTTGTTTCCCTTTTTGTGATTGAAATGGTACAATTTAGGTACATGGAAATTGATGAGATAATGAAGTTGATTAAACTATGATATTAGATGTTTGCACTTTAACTGGAACTTTAACATTTCCACTCACAATTTCCAAGTTTGGATCTGTTTTCTTGTAACAGTCAAACACTTATCCAAAGATATTTTTCTTTCAAGATATGTTTGATATGACACTAGAGTGATGATGTGAAACTTGTATGTTAAGAAAATAATTCAAGAGTGTTCATATATTGGACTTCAAAGATGACATATTATTTAATCTTCTGCAAGAGTACTTTTGGCTCTCTTTAGAAAATTGCTTATTTCTTGATATGCATGATGGATGCCCTACATGCCATCCGTATCTAATTTAGGTACTTAGAAGCTTTTTATTGACAATGCAATATTATTTCTCTTCAAATCTTTCCCTTGCTAGTAATATATTTTGTCATCACAAGCCAACTGAACCATATTTCTTGATGTGTCCACGAATTTGCAGGGAAGAATGGTTGAGATTTATGGGAAAGAATCCTCTGGAAAAACTACACTCGCTCTTCACATTATAAAGGAAGCTCAAAAGCTTGGAGGTTCTTTACTTTGTTTTATATTATAATCATAGAAACCTACATCTTCAACACTAAATAGACCTTTTTTTCTTTGTTTTCTGTTTATTCAACACAGTGCCAAATTTTGCCAGCACAAGCTATGTGAATGCACAATTGTATACCACAAAGTATTGTTGCAACATAACGATGATCTTGATCTATAGAAAGTAATTATTCATGCTATCCAACTAGAAGGACGAGGAGAGGTTGTCACCCACAAGTGACAAGATTCGATAGAGGGATAAGATTTCATGCATCCAATCCTAAATAATGAGGCTTCCATACGTTGTGCTGAATTCATAAATAGAGCCTAGTTTTCAAGTAATTTTAAGGAATCATTATTAGATTCCATTATCTCCCCTGAAAACTAGCTCAACATCATTATCTAGACAACCAGTACTTATGGGTTCTATTTATCAGTTGGATCTAGTTTGAAACCATAAATTTTCCTTGGTGTGGCTATAATACCATTAGTCAAAAAATGGAACACAATTTTAAAGAGGACCACTGATCAAAAGTAACCAGTGCTGAGCGTTAGCTATCTTTTAATCTTTTCACTTTGAACTGACCTTGCAATGTATCCCTTCTTGAGTTTTGCCTCTAGTACTCCTGGAAACTTCCAGCATGAAGTGCAGTTTTTATTAATATGCAAAAGCAATCAAATCTCTCCAATAAATGAGAAAATGGAACAAAATATGGTAGGGACATGTTTAATATATATATATAGGCAGGTAGGTAGAAGAATTGAATCTATTAAAGTGGAAATTATAAGTAGTAGTGGGAGACAAAAAAACATATAGTAATAAAAAATTATTTAGTTAATTTGAATATCATTAGTGACATAGCGTACAATCCAACCCCAAGTAGCTAGAAAGACATGGCTAGATCAGAAATGATGAGGATAATTAACAATTGCAAGCTGTTTAGAGAAGTGTTTGTTGAACAGAGATGTGAGAGGGACGTCCCACCTTGTCACTAGTTTTGCTTTATATAGCATTCTATCTTAAAGAAGACTAAGTTGTTTTCACATTTGGTTATTTTTACTTTGGTGGATGTGCCTTATGATATCATTTTTTAAATCAAATAACATTGGTCTCTTGCATTTGTGTTTTATTGTTTTACATTCATTCTATCTTTTGATATCATGTTCAGTTTTCTGTCTGTTGAACATTATTGTTCTTTTTTTTTTTTTTTTTTTGCAGGATGTTGTGCTTATCTTGATATAGAGAATGTGTTGGATCTCGCTTTAGCAGAAAGGATAGGTGTAAATATAGGCAATCTTCTGATTTCAAGAGCTGAATGTGCTGAAAATTCACTAAGCATAGTGAATACACTCGTAAATAGTGGATCTATAGATGTTATCGTGGTGGATAGCGTATGCACTTATAGCCCTAAAGACATTATTCATTGCTATATGTTTTGTAAATCTTCTACTTTTTTCCACATTAGTTGATAAAACTTTGAAGTAAGCATTTTTCAGGAGGAAGGCATAATTATAATTTGTTTATTTCTCATTTCTTCTTTATCCTCGTATCTCCCATCCATCATATTATGGTTCATTGTTATTTTATTTTAATAAATCACTCTTCTTGGTCTTTCATCAGCATGCATTGAACATTTTAGAATGAACTTGTTGATTGTATGAATTATTAGTACTTTCGCATCTCATCTCCATAATACTTTTTTCCCCTAAAAACAACTTTCAATGTTGAGAAAAAGATCTATGCAGCAGAAAGTAAATTGTGTCTTCTTTTTGACTCTGGTAGGACATCTTTGAATTGAGATAATTTTGCTTGAACTATAGAGGTGTTCGTTAGTGATTATTTGAAGTTCTACCTGGAATATTATATAGAGAAAGTACTTGTATCTAGGGATATGGTTAATCTGAAATCTCTGAATGAGAAACTCACTACTCTTATTGCCACTTGACCTGATCAGCATAATTGAAATAGCTTTTTTAGTTTATGTTTTTGTAACTCCTTATTGATTTTTTTTTAAGCATCATATACTTGTACTGAATAACCTCCAATGCATAGTAAACTCATATCTTGAGAAATTCAATTTGGATTTGAGATTGATAGTTCATGATCTGATAAGCACAGAATGAGCCTATTTTTACTTTATTTGGCTGAGATTCTTTCTTTTGAGCCTTCAAAAAGAAAAATGTTTATTTGGGACTATGCATTTCCTTTACCTTGCATAACTATATGTTTAACACAGGCATCTAATTTTTTAGAGGAAAAAAATATTGTAAAGTGGAACATTGTCAAATGGAGAATACAGATTTTAATTAACATTACCAATCTAGTTGCAAAATTTTATGGTGTGTATGTCATATTCTAATCTAATCAGCATGTTCTGAGGTGCTAATTGCTATATTATCGGCTAATACATCTTAGCGGTGACTTTTCTACTGACATTGTTATCAATGTGATAGGTGGCAGCCCTTATTCCCAAATGTGAAATTGATTCTACAATAGACATGTATTGTCATGATGTGCAATCTAGGTTGATGACTCGAGCACTCCGAAAGATTCATTATTCTTTATGTCGGTCGGAAACCCTCATCATTTTTGTTAATCAGGTACATATGAAATCTCACTAGTCCAGCAATTGTATTCCTAAAAGTTGTCTTGGAAAAAGATGAACATGAGCCATCAGTATATATACATTTTTTTCACCTTTTGCATTGATGTTTTTCTTTTCTTTTCTTTTCTTTTGCATGAGAGCATCTTATGTAGTCTACCAGGTTATCTAAGGTCAATAATATATTATATCGAGGATATTGCAACTTTTAACTACACTATGCTATGTTTTTATTGTTATAGATTTTATTCTTGGCATACAATCTCCCGAAGTGAAATGTTTATTCTAGTATATCACTTCTTTCTTTTTGTTTTTATTCTTCGAGTGATGTAAACTCCAATCCAATCAACTAAAGGGAGAATAAGTTTTTATAAGTCGGGAATTGATTCTTCGAGACGGAAGAAAAAGAATGGAAATACAAAGAGAAAATGATCAATGGATGTCTAATTGTTTGGTTTTGGAGTTTTTATACTGAGTTACTAGGAGAGAATAGGAATTTCATCTTTTATTTGAGAGGAATATCACCCATAATACTATGGGAATAAAAGGACCCAATTCGAATGCTGACATAATAAAAACATAATTATATACAATATAACATTTTAATTAGCCCATCCAATAAGGAAGCAAAAGTCCAAAAAAGATTTGGTTAATAACAATAAAATAAGATAAAATTTATTTAAATATAGATAATGATATATTATGAGATAACTCATGTTTGGCTGAATCTACCTTTTATAGTTTTATAAGCTTAGACTAGTGAGCTATACTTGACGTCGGTTTAAACATTTTAACACCGTTGCTGAGTCTAATAAGTTTTAAGGTTTAGGGTTTAGAGTTTCAGTTGATGTTGATTTAAATATTTTAGGATTTAGGGTTTAGGCTTGATGAAAGAATAGTTGTCTAATGTGCTTGGTAATGCTATACTCTGAAGAAAGTATTGATATGAATTTCCTTATCAATGTTGGAGAGCCTTCTTTTCGGTTAATAATTTGTTATGACAAGGTTTACTTGTTCTTTAGGCATGAAATTGGATCCACTCTGAGAAACTTGATATGCAACTTCTTTTCGGTGTTCTTTAAAGCAATATCTGATTGTGAATTTAATGTTTAGGTTAGAGCAAATCTGGGTCAGAGGCATGGATTTGTAGATCAAGATGATATATCATGCTGCGGAACTGCCTTGCGATTCTATGCAGCAGTGCGAATGAGAGCTAGAAGGAAATGCTTGCTTTACAAGGATGATACGGTATGTTTTTTTCCGAATTCGGTCAGTTTGTTCGATTTAATCGAATTTTTACTCATCCCTAATAGTCAGCATTGTGGTGTTGTCCAGGCCACTGGCATTGACATATCGATCGACATCATCAAAAACAAGCTTGCGCCGGCGATGAAGAGCGCCGACCTAAGCATAGAATTTGGAAGAGGTCTCCGCTGCGAGGAAGAACTTCTGGAAATCGCCTCCGAGCATAGATTCATCAAAAAGGAACAAGATGGGTATTGGATACAAGGAGAGTATTTCAAAGATCAACAAGCAGCCGCAAAGTACCTCGCCGCAAATAACAGCCTGGCGAGCGACCTTACCGATCTATTAAGAGATCAATTGTTCAATGAGACAACAGAAAGTGGATGCCAAACTGAGATTCTGCAACCCTAAAAAGTCACTCGCTGATCATGGACAAATGATCGAGCGAACAGTCTTCACCATTCATCAATGAAGTGAAAAAGTGATGTCGAATCTTTCTTTTCTTTTCAGGAATTGATCATCAATTTATATGATAACCAGTAATTAATTCTGCAGTTGAAAGGATTTTAATTTTATGGGATATGAATTTGATCTGTATGAAGATATTGTTGTATTTTGTTCTCTGCAATTTTAGAAAGCATTTCTTCAAATTTATAAGACATTCGGGTTGTGATCTAGGGACATGGCAGTTCGATCCCAACTATGGTGTATTTATAAGAATTTTTTTTTCAAATAGTGATCATAATCAAAGGATGTTGGACATCTAAATTGGCTGTTATATGCGCTTCTTGATTTATTCTGGTGGTCAGTGAGAAATTTCTGTGGGACCGAATTGGCTACCTGCAGGGATACCACCTCCGGGGATCGAGTCCATTAGCCTCTGAATCCCTAAAAGCTCCCTCTTTGGTAGACGCAGCAGCACCTGTGGGAAGAGGGGGTGGGCGACCGGAAGCAGACGGGGGCGAGGAAGGAGCGGTCTTTGAGGCGAAGACAGTGGGGGACGGAGCGAGGAGGAGGAGGAGGAGGAGGAAGTCGATCTCAAATCTGCGATGAGCGGCGAGGTAGGCGCTGGAGATTTGCAGCCGGTTGGGCGGCGCGGTCGGCGGCGATGCAGCGGAACGAGGAGGAGGAGTAGCCGTGGCAGCGGCCGCGAAGGAAGGCGGGCAGAGGCTCCGATGCCGGCGACGCAAAGCGTCTCGGAAAAAATTAACTTGATTTTTAATATTAAAAAATAATTTTATATGGTATAAAAATTTGAGATTTGGATTTTTTTTTGGGTATAATTTATGGATTATTTTGAATTTGTTTTAAATTGAGCACAAAGTTTAAACATTTCTTATATTAAAATTTAACTTTTTATATAATATAACAAAAATAAAAGAAATATAACAAATTACTGAACCACATAATTGAAGTTGGATGGGAACATTTCAGTGAAAAGTGGAACTCGTCATTCTATTGGTCTTATATGATCGGTCTCATGATTATCTATGAGGAGGTAAATCGAGAAGTTGTAGTTAATCATGACGGAGGAGGACATTATCTCGGTTTCGTCGAGATTCAATCCTTGTCCACTTCAATAAATCTATTTCATTGTAATCAACTCAACTATGCCTCAAAAGTTGTATTGGAATATTGTTCATCAGTGAAGTGGTGTGCTGAATCAATTCCTTTATTGTATCAATCAATATAATTGATTGATTCAATTAATTGATTGGTAAGTTTAAATAGGTTAAACGAGCTTAATGGAAGTGATGATTGCTAATCAATTCTTAGTAGTTAAAATATTTAGTGTGAATTGTATTCATAATAGTTTATTATTTAAACATTAATGAAATAATAAGATCCGTGTGTTAGATAATTATTATTATATAATAATAATTGATTTTAAAATTAAAATAAAATATATTATAATCAATGTGAATAACTCATCTTAAAGTAACTTTGTGAAGTTACTAATTAAATATAACTCATCTATATATTATAATAATAATTATTATTAATAGATGTGAATGATAATAATTATTATAATTGATATATGATGGATGTACAGAAATAATAAAATTATATATATATATTGGTCCTCTCTCTGTCTATAAATAGAAGATATAATAATGATCTCTTATGAAAAATATTGAGTGTCTTCGAACAAAAAGAGAAATTAATATATACCAAATAATTACATTTGTCATCAAGTTCAGATATGTAAAATATATAAATTTCAAGATCCATTTTATAAAATAAATATAATAATCATGAAAAATTAACATGTGATATCAGAGCTTTCGTTATGAAATCTATATGTCTTCGTATATAAATTTATTAATACTTAATTATGAATTAATAGGTGCATGAATGATATATAATATCTTTAATTGATAATATTATAATATACATGCATGTTTTTAAATTAAGATGACTTATGCTTATGTTAATATATATATAATTTTATATTAATTAAGATAGTTTATGATATCAAAATGACTAAACTGAAATAATTAATTGACATATATAATTAAGATAGTTTATGACCATTAAAGTGACCAAATTAGAATAATTAATTGACATGTATAAAATAATTATTTATTTATTATATTTACAAAAATACCTATTTAAAAAAGAATAAATAAATAAGATTCATTGATATTAAAAGTATAGATTTTCTTTAAAAAATTAATTTTTTATGCTTAGTGACATAAACGAAGAAAATTAAAATTCTTAAATCAAATATATTTTGTTTATCCAAAGATGACATATGTATTTGATTAAAATTTTTAATTTTTAAATAATGTTTGAAGATATTTAATGTTTGATAATATATTGTAATATTAACTCAAAGATATATTATAATATATTCTAATATTTTATTTGAATCTGTATATATTTACAGTAATTTTTCTTTATTCACAAGCTTCTTCTGTTACTACATTTAATTGTTTGAATTTCTCTGAATGAAGTGAGTAAGTCAATTTTCATTTAGTTGTATTAGATCTTGACTTTGCACTATTAAACAAAAAATCCATTGTTATTACTAATTCAAACAATGAAGAAGAGAAGTCCAGATATAAAATATGAGAACGATATAATAGATTAAGCCTTATGTTTATGCGAATGACTATCGCAAACAACATTAAGACTAGCATTCCACAAACAGAAAATGTAAAAGAATATTTAAAGTTTGTGGAAGAATATTTTTTGTTCTGCTGATAATTCACTCGTTGGTACATTAATGGCATAACTCATGACCATAAAATTTGATGGGTCATATAGTATGTAAGAATATACTATTGAGATGACTAATATTGTAGCAAGATTAAAGTTTTTAGAAATGTATGTGGTTGACTATTTCTTACTTTAGTTTATTTTGAATTCATTACCTCCTCGATGATGCTTTTCAAATTAACTATAACACTATTAAGGAAAAGTGGAATAATGTTAATGAATTGAAAAATAAACTTATTCAAGAGGAAAATAGGCTTAAGAATTTGGGAAGTTATTCCGTCAACCTCACTACTTAAGGAATTGTTAAAGCATTAAAAGCAAAAATCAAAAGTTTTAAGAAAAAGACAAAGCCTATTAAAGCTTCTCAGACTGATAAAAAGGAACACAATAATGATAAGTATTATTTCTGTAAGAAAGAATGACACTATCAAAAAGACTGCCTTAAACGCAAGATTTGATTTGAAAAGAAAGGTATATTAAAAACTTATATTTGTTTCGAATCAAATTTGATTGATGTTCCTCATAATATTTGGTGGCTTGATTCTGGTGCTACTACCCATGTATCCAATATGACACAGGGATTCCTTACAATCCAAACCATAAATCAAACTAAGAATTTCTTATATATGGGGAATCGTATGAAGGCTCCAACTGAAGGCATAAAGACTTATCATTTGATCTTAGATACTGAATATCATTTAGACCTATTACAGATTCTTCATGTATCTTTAATTTCTAAAAACCTTATTTCTGTTTCAAAACTTAATGTTTGTGGTTTTGATTTTAATTTTGAAAAATATAATTTTAATTTATATAAGAATTCAAGACTTATTGGTTTTGTACTTCTTATTGATAGTTTATATAAATTAAAACTTAATAATAAATTTGCTGAATCCTTACTTACTATGCATCAGAATATTGGAATTAAGCGTAATATACTAATGAAAGTTTTGCTTTCTTATGTCATAAGTGTTTGGGTCACATATCCAAAGAAAGAACATAAAGATTGATAAAGGATGAAATTCTACATAATATAGATTTTACCGATCTTGGTTTATATGTGGATTGTATTAAAGGAAAACAAACCAGACATCATAAGTAAGGAGCCACGAGAAGCATTCAGCTTCTTCAAATAATACACATTGATATATGTAGACTTTTTGATACTTCATCTTTTGGTGGAGAAACTATTCATACACACCTCAACAAAATGATGTAGCGAAAAGACGTACGTAACCACATATTAATGGATATGGTTAGGACTATGATGAGTAATTCATCATTACCCAAATCATTGTGGATGTATGCTTTAAAAACATCAATGTACTTGCTTAATAGGGTTCCTAGCAACGCAGTTCCAAAAACTCCTTTTGAGTTGTGGACAAACATGAATCCTAGTTTAAGACACCTGCATGTTTGGAGTTGTTTGGCAGAAGCAAGAATTTATAATCCGCATGAAAGAAAGTTAGATTCTCGAACAATTAGTCGTTACTTTATTGGTTACCTAGAAAAATCTAAAGAATATATAATTTATTATCTTAATCATAATCCAAGAATAATAGAAACTGATAATGCAAAATTCCTTGAAAATGGTGAAGTTAGTGAAAGTGACAAACAATGAATATAGATATAAAAGAAATTAAGGTATATATTCCTTTATCTGTTAATATTCCTTCATTTAATGTTGTTCCAAAAGTTATTCCAGTTGTTGAAAACGTTATATCAACATTGAACAATATAATGAAATATCCCTTGAAGAAACTAACTCATAAAAATTTGATGCATATGAGTTACAAGAAATAACATTGAGAAGATCTCAAAGAATAAGAAAAAACTACTATTTCAAATTATTATAAAACTTATTTACAAGAATTAGATTTTGAAATTTATGAAGATCCAATTTCATTTTCACAAGTCATATAGAGTTAGAAAAATGGATCAATGCGATGAAAGAAGAATTGCAATCCATGTATGAAAATGATGTTTGGGGTATCATTCAATTCCCAAAAGATTCTAAATGAGTTGGATGCAAATGAGTCTTTAAGATCAAGCATAACTTGAATGGTAATATTGAACGATATAAAGCTAGACTCGTTGTTAAAGGATACACTCAATAAGATATTGTTGATTATAAAGAGACATTTTCACCTGTTTCAAAGAAAGACTTATTACGTATTATTATGACACTAGTAGCTCATTATGATTTAGAGTTACACTAGATGAATGTGAAAATAATCTTTCTGAATGGAAATCTTGAAGAAAAAATATATATGGACCAACCTGAAGGTTTTTTTAATCTAAGGAAAAGGTCATCTAGTGTGTAAACTTAAGAAATCAATATATAGATTTAAACAAGCTTCCAGGCAATGGTATATTAAGTTTAATGATACCATCACATTTTTTTATTTTGAAGAAAATGTTATTGATTATTGCATATATCAAAAGGGAGCAAAATTATACTTTTAGTTTTATATGTTGATGATATCTTACTTGCTACTAATGATTTGGGCATGTTACATAAGATAAAAGAATTTCTCTCAAAGAATTTTAAAATGAAAGATATGGGTGAGGCATCCTATGTGATCGAAATTGGAATATTTCGTGATAGATCACAAGGACTGTTGGGATTGTCTTAAAAATTTTATATTGAAAGAATTCTAGAGAGATTTAATATGAAAAAATATTTTGCTTGAATTGCTCCAATTCAGAAAGTGGATAAATTTAGTCTTATGCAATGTCCAAAGAATAATATAGAATGAAAACAAATGGATTCAATTCCATATGCTTCTGTTGTAGGAAATCTAATGTATGTACAAATGTGTACAAGATTGAATATTAGTTTTGCTTTGGAATGCTCAGCAGATATAACAGTAATCCTGGAATTGATCATTGGAAAGCTACTAAGAAAGTTTTAAAATATCTTCAAGGCACCAAGAATTACATGCTCATGTACAAAAAAATTAATTACTTGGAAGCGATCAGTTACTCATATTAAGATTTTATAGGATACACTGACAGTAGAAAGTCCACTTTTGGTTATTTGTTTCTTCTTGGAGAAGGAATATTATGGAAAAGTACTAAATAATTTGTCATTGCCTTATCCACAATGGAAGTAGAGTTTGTGGTATGTTTTGAAGCCATAATCCATGAATTATGGTTGCAAAATTTTATTTTAGGACTTGGAGTTGTCGATACTATTGTCAAGCCATTAAAAATTTATTGTGATAATTCTATAACAATATTCTTCTCTGAAAATGATAAATACTCCAGAGGTGTTAAGTATATGAAATTAAAATATTTTATAGGTAAAGAAGAAGTTCAGAAACAAATAGTATATATTGATTATATTAGAACAGATCTCATGATTACAGATCCGTTAAAAGGAATATGTACATCGAATGAGTCTTGGTTATCCCTTTTGAATGATGTATTAAGTTAACACTTTGATATCACTTATGTGTTTCTGATATACAATTTCTAATTATGATGTGCACATTACTGTGTTATAACATGAATTACTTAGAAATATTATTATGGATCATTATGAAATTATATGTTTATTTATAGACTTACTATGATAGGATATATATTGATGTTTTTGGTATATAGAAGGAAGCATGTTATATAATGTACAACTACTATAATTCACATTTAGTATTAATTCTATTATATTAAGATAATTATGATGTCTTAAGAGGATGAATTTTTTATGCTTAAAGTTATAATGCATCGTACTTGTATTTTAAATTTTAATTTTATGCTAAGTAGGAGAATGTTACAATTATTATTATTGGTCTTAAAATTAAAATAAAATATGTTAAAACTAAAAATAACTTCTTGCAATTATTGCTAATTAAATATAACTCATCTATATATTATAATAATTATTATTAGTAATGAATGTGAATAATAATTATAACCGATGTATAATGGATGCATGAAAATAATGAAATTATATATGTATATTAGCTATCTCTTTGCTTATAAATAGAAGATATAATAATGATCCATTATGAAAAATATTGAGTGTCTTCAGAAAGAAAAGAAAGAAGAGAGAATCAATATATGTAAAATAATTACATTGCAATGACTTAGCTTCTTCATCAAGTTCAGATATGTAAAACATATATATTTCAAGATCCGTTTTATGAAATAAATATAATGATCATGAAAAATTAATATGGTGTAGTTGATCTAAATAGATAAAATAGAGATTTTTATGTGGACATGATATAAATTACTTTTTAAGAATTAAAAAAAATTGATAATATACATTAAGATATATAGAATTAGAATTGTCAATTTTATTGGACTAGTCAGATTGGTCCGTTCATCCCTTCTTAATAATTTAAGCGATTTGAGTTGAAATTTTATCAATCTATTTTAAATGCAAGCCTAAATGGAGTAGCCCATGTGGGTTACCGCTCTAAGCGGATCGTTCCATGGTGAGCTTGAGTTGGTCCGCGGATTAAGACGAAAAAAATTCCAAAATTGAATTATGGATTATGAATTTATGATGGTATATGTATTTGTTTTTCTGGTAAAAGTTTTGAATTTTTTTTATGTCGATTACTTTGACTAATATGTATCAATGCCAAATAAAAAATTAAAAATTTTATTAAAAATTTTTCTAGAAAGGTTTATTTATGAAAGGATCAAATTTAATGAATTATAGGGATTGTCAAATATTTTTTTAGGCCTGACCCACCTAATCTTCAATTCATCTTGAGTTGGATTGGGTTGAGGTCGATCCATTGCGTTGCATGATGAATTTTTAATGAATCTATTCATTCCACTACAGAATGGTCTGTCTATCAATTTAATATAGAATGAATGCAAGAACATATACAGCTTTGGAGAAAAATTATGAATTTACTATCAAAACTAAATTTGATAAATGCTCTTAGAGTTACAGTGCAGTGGATATGTTCTCCAACAAATAATGAGACATCTATATTCAAGTTTCAACTGTGGTGCATTATAGAGGAATTTTCTCTCAAGTGGGAATGAGTCTAAGAACGTTAGCTATCTAGATAAACTTTCATGAGTGTTTTTTAGTTTATCTTGATAGTCGATGAAAAATTTATGTGGGACTGAATCAATCATCCTCGGGATTAGTAGGTTTTAAAAGTTAGATATTTGATGCTAACTAAAAAAACTAAATTCAATAATGAAATACTACAGTATGAGTATAAATTATTAGTTTGAGAAAAATACTGTTTAGATTAATTAGTTTTCTGGTAAAATAAGTAAATTGTAAAATTTTTTTTTGAAGAAAATAAATAAAAGTTAACTTTTAAATTGAGGCATAGTAAAGAAATTAAAAAGGATAAATAAAGTATGCCATTTTTTTATTGAAAGGGATATTAAAAAATAATAAAAAATATTGCTAGACAGAGTTAACTAATTGTTGCCTATGTTTAAAAATGAGGACTTAAAAAGAGAAGTTGGCAAATTTTTCAGAATTAGATTTGTTGTTAACAGTTAAAATAATGCACATGAACAAACAAGTGAAGCATTAAAGGAAATACTTTTTTATAAAAAAATTGAATATGGATTTAAATTTAGTACATATATAAAAATAATAAAATATAGGAAATTAATATGTATGTGCAATAAATTAGAATTTTATTTTTTTATTTTGTAATAATTATTATTTATAATAAATAATAAATAATTATAAGTGATCAATATTTATGGGAAAGATTAAAAAGATACCATTAATTTAAAAAGACGTCTATTTTTTTAAAACAAATTAAAAGCACATCTAACTATATTTCTTATAGTAAAAATACTTTTATTTTTAGCACTATTATTTTTTAATTAAAAAATACTCTCTCTAAATTTGTTTAATATTATTTAAATTTAATTGAAATCATTTCGACATATCAAAACTATTATAGTAATATTTTAACAGTCATTAAATAGTTATTATAATTACAACGCTACTAAGAACTTGCTATAACATTGTGCAATATTAAATAGTTGCTACTTTAATTTTATGTTATTTTTGGCCATGTTCAAATGATTTTATTTGAATTTAAATAATTTTTACTAAAAAGTTTATTTTATAAAAGTGTTTTATCTATATTAATTTTCGATAAGTTGATTGATTTATTTTAATATATTTCAATAGTTATTTCATAATTATTATAATAATAATAAAAATAAAAATATTTTCTAAATATGAAATACGATGCGATGCTTTTTTGACTTTTCCTTTAGTTATTTAGATCTTATAAAACAATTAATTTTTAAATATATGATTTATATTTCGCACATTTGATAAATCAAACAAGCAAAGTCAAGCACCTTAGCATCATCAACTGTGACTTTGGATGATTTTTCTTTAGCATCATCCGTGATAAATCCCAGTTAACCCTATTGACTATCTCTGGGATGACCGATCCGACCCCACGGAAATTTCCCACCGGCCACCAAGGTAAATCGGGAAGTGCACGTAGCGACCAACCCAGACACTAGGGTAGCTGGAGATCGAATCACAGGTGCTTGAGTGACAACCTGGATGTCCTACTGCGGCACCATTACCTCGGGGACTTCTTTAGCATCATCCGTGGTTCTATCTATAAGGTAAATTAAAAAGTTATAGTTGATCATTACAAAGAGGATATTATCTTGACTTCATTAAGATTTGACCTTTGTCCACTCCAATAAATATGTTTCATAATAATCAATTCGTCAATTCAATCACGCTCCGAAGATAATAATTAATTAAACACCAAAATACATACTGCGTAGATTTCAAACTCTCGCTTTCGGGACATAACTGAGTTGATTATGATGCAGTAGACTTACAGAAGAAGACAAGGGTTCGAACCTTAGCGAAGTCAGGTAATATCCTCTTGTATCGTGACCAATTGTAGTGGGGCCGTTAAGGTGACGAATTTCATTTTTCGGATTCCATTTTTTGCAGAAGTAAATTTCAAACTCTCATGTTTCAAAAAAAAAAAAAATCGGAAACATTTCTATAGCGTTTTTTTTTTTTTGCCAAATTACATTCGCAAATTTGGGGGAAAAAAGCTTCACGCTTTTTATATAGATCGGTCTCTCTCTCTCTCCCACCGTTCAGTGTATCGCTTAGTCGTAGTTGAGCTCCGCTGAACCCTAGCCCTAGCTTTCGCCCTCGCTCCCGTGAATTCGCCAGCTCTCGGCGTTTACCCTTCGCCCTCGGTCCCGGTTCCGGAGTCTGTGGCGGCGTGCTATGGGGATGGAGAACCACCTGAAGAAGTCGCCGTTGAGGATTCGGCTCCGGGTGACGGCGAGGAAGAAAGGGTGGAAGTTGCTCCCAGGAGAGGGATCGGACCAGAAGCGCAAGAGGCAGGAGTGTCTCAACACGGTGAAGAAGCTCCAGCGACGGGAGATCGGGGGGTTCCCCCAGCTGTCCCGTGGCAGCGCCGCCGTCACGCCCGAGAAGTTCCGGAATATCCAGCTCCAGGTTTGAATTGCTCGTACCCCTTTCGGTTGGGCGGGTTTTTCTTCTCTTTCTATTGCTTTGTCTTGCGGTGTTGTATTGGTCGATCGAGTTTGTAAAGATTTAGACATTTTAAAATTTTATGTAGAATATGCTTTTGAATAGATAAACTATGGCTCTGGGTGGATTTCTTGATTCATGCCAAGAGCTTTGATGTTGGTGGAGTTGTGGAAGTGAACAGAATCTGAAGGATCGCCTCTAATAGAAAATTGGAAGCTAATTGCCTGGTTTAGCAAAGCACTTATGATTGAAAACGAACATAAGTTTCCAACTATTGCATTCTATAAAACACAGAAAATCAGAAGAAGGAAAAAAGGAATGCTATCATAAGTGTGCAAGGGGAGGGGATAACTAGAATAAATCCATATTCATCATGCTGGAGTCCATTCTAGAGGAAAGTAATGGTCTACTAATACCCGGGAATCCACCAAGAGAAAACACAATTGAGGAGAAAAACAATTCTTTTGTTAAAGTTTTCATCTTTCCTCCTTAGGGGATTACTACCAATATACACTCAAGTAATAATGAACTACTCATAAAAAATTAAGGGGAAATAAATAAGACTAAATGCAGCAGTCAAGATGAGAAAAAAAAAATCGGTCTCTGTGCCAAATTGGGCCTCTATGGTTTGAATTGATCGGTACTGACTTATATTCAGGGGTAGGGTTGAGCGTGGGTCAGATTCCAAGTCAAGTGTTGGGTCAGGCATCGTCATTGGGCTGAGCAATTTACATCATGTTTGTTTGACTATTGCAATTCTATGACGTGGTTGACTTGGCACTTGAGTATTTCAATTGGGGTTCGAGTGATCATGTTGTTTCCGTTTGGAATTATTTATTATTTTTCATAATTTCAGGTAGATTCAGTATGATGTTCAGGAAATTTCAGAGTGCAGGTATTTTACAAATAAATTAATTCTTCCTTCCTTATGTGCATGTTTGTAGTCTCTTCTCACATGTGTGTTTGGTAGTCTTGGATACATTCTCTATGATTAAGATTGCATGTCATTGGGTATAATTAGTGAAAACATTGTCAAACAAGCTTATTTCAAATGCATCCTAATCTAATTCCATCATTATGCATGGAGGATAGTTGCACAGATATCCAATTGGCTTTTCTTGGATGTCAAGATGCACTTGAACATTGCACAAACCTATTTCAACATTAATGTTATCCAAAAGCAAGAAAATTTCCAGATAGTAATACTAAACTGCAGTGTTTATGGAAAAATTTCCACTGTAATTTAACTGAAAGTCAACAAATTAATGCCCAACTGAAATAATATTTTCAAGTCATAAAAGATAACACCATAAAAAAGAGACTATCTCTAAACCAAGTAAAAACTTTGCAATGTTAAGTTTGAAACCCTTTGATGTGTGAGGATCACCATGAGTTAGGCACTTATGAAGGAGACATATATGTCTTGGTTCTTTTGAACAGATCACTTTGCCTTACTCTTAGTTCTTTTTTTTAAATCAATTACTATATGTTGAAGTATTCTCTGAAACTGAAGCTCGAAGTATTTAAACTCAGGATATTCTATTTGTGGTAGTAGAAGATGGAATATTATGCTTGAATAAAAGTAGTGGCTATAGCTTTATTGCTAAGTTTGAAGTCTTGTTAAAGGAGTATTTGTTTGAAGTATTTAAACCCAGTCTTTTTTAAGTTACTACAGCATGAAGTATTATCCGAAACCAAAGTTTGAAGTATTTTAACCCAGGCTTTTCTATTTGTGGTAGTGCAAGCTGGATTACTATGCCAGAGTAAGAATAGTAGCTTCTTCATAGAAATAGCTTCGTTGCATTTGTGGTAGTGGAAGCTGGACTACTATGCTGAGTAAAAATAGTAGCTTCTCCATAGAAATAACTTCACTGCTAAGTTAAAGTCTTGTTAAAGGAGTACATGCTACAAAAGGCTGCTAGTCCTTACATAAACAGTTTTGGTAAATTATATGCTCACCAGTTGTAGTTTACGTTATCTCATGTACCTCACAATTTTTCCCTCTTGACTTTTGTCTAATATAAATTATAACATATATGTTATGTAAATTTTTTGACTCAATATACATATTAAGATCATTGATAATAATATTAATAGTTAGATGAGGTAATATGTATTTCAATTTATATGTTAAATATGTCACTTAATGGATTAGAGTAGAGTTTGTTTGTTTGTTTTTGTTTTTTTGTTAATATGGGTACATGGAAACATAGTTTTACATATAGCTATGTGTCGCTTGACTGGTGGACCAATACTTAATAGCTTAAATTAGGTTCCAATGGGTCCGATTGGTACGGGCAAAACATATCTTCCCACATACTTACGCGCATTGCAACACAAATTGAGATGCGGAGGTGAGGTGCAAGGCTTTACACGATTGCAACTTCTCTAAGTCTAATAACACGAGGCCTCATCAATGAGACTCGAGGGCAAGCCTTTGTGTTGTTCTTTTGCTTCTACAAGGTGAGGTTTCATATGAGGCAAGGCGCAATGCTTTCATGACTACCTTTAGTACCGGCAACGTGAGGGGAAATATGTGCTTTTAGGACTGCTTGTAGCATTGGCAACACATGGCGAGTCCTCTATTTAAGCCGCAACCTTCTCCTCTTCTTCTTCTTCATGTTCTATAATAGATAGGGCTCGATATGGGTCAATCTCGGTTCTTCATTGCCCCCTCACTCTGACTCCTTGATGCCTCCAACACTACATCTCACAAGATTTCAAAAAGAGTTTGTAGGCACTGCACTGTTGACTCACTGTAGCAATGTATATGCAATATGCGGGTTATGGAGGCACATTGTACTAAAATATTAAAAGATATTTATATTGATGTCAAATGGATTTATTACTTACAAAATTATTTTTTAATTGAAAGTTACAAGCTACTAAATAAGGTAGCTTGGAGTTTTAAGCCAATTTTGTTTGACTGCAGAAGTAGATTGCATATGTTATATGTAGTTATTATGTGGTCCCCTTCAAAATTCAGCTAGGCGGTCACTTATGCGGATCAAATGTTTTTTAAAAAACCATGTCAACATGCCCCATACGGCATTGACATCGAATTATTTTGTTTTGGGATGAAAAATCAAACTGTAGATTGAAACCCTATTTGAAACAATATTTCAAACCTTGCATGGAATACCATAATCTACGCATGTCCATGTTGTTCCCTCTTAGAACTCACATATCACGATGCACTAAAATGGAGATTTTGAAAAAAGATAGGAGATACATGAAACTTCATTGTAGAGCATGTACATATAATTTATCGGTGAATTTAGTCAATGCATGAATTAGTTATTGGAAAAAATGTGAATTTAGTCAATGCATGAATTGGTTATTGGAAAAAAAATGTAAGAAAAAGGAGGTGGATGTATCTAATAAGACGCTGCACATTGGCTTAGTCTCACATGGAAAGTTGTGGACTACTGAGAAGGTGCTTATAAAGTTGGATGAATGAACTACTATTGATTTGCCTTAATCGGTAAGTTTTCTTATGTGAGAGAGTTGTACTTTATATAAGAGAAAATTTAGTCTTAGGTTGGGTAGGTGTTTCAATTGGCAAGAACCGCCTGATGATAGCTATTGCTCGGAGGCCTTAAAGACTTGGGACCTCGATGAGGACATGAATTCTTAAGTTGGAAAGAATGCAAAAGTCTAGTTTAGTTCTGCTGGAGGTGTTCTAGACTAATGAGAGGCATAGATTAGTTGGCTATCATTTTAATTGAGCTTTAGCATTTTGGGTCCAATAATCGAGCCTATTAAGTAAACCTGACCAGTTCTCTGATTTGGGAATGTTGTTAATTTCCAGATAAAACTCAATGTGGGACTGAACTCCCTATGCCAAAAGGTAGAATAAGTGCCTCATTGATAATAGTTAGTTTTGTTTTTGTTAGTTCAGAAAATTCTCTTGAAGTTTTGATGTTGATTGGTGGAAGTTAATGCATGGGAATTTGCAAGCATGAAAATTTTCAGGCAGGTCAGTTTTAAAGGGAAGTTTATGTTCGACCATTAAGGAATGTCATTATTGAACAGGCATAAAATGGTGTGCTTAGCATCAACGAATTAAATATTGTTAGATTAAAATATAAAATATAACATAATCTATGGGATACCTAATTTTCATGCCTATGTTTTAGATAGAATCAGTCGTGGTTAACATTTTTCATGTTGAGTCTTCAAATACCTATAATTATTCATCATGAAATACAATGTTTTATTTTCTAAAACCCATGTGGAGTCACCTTCTGGGTTTGAGTTTTATGAGAGATATGATTCCCTAAGGGGGAGGCTAGTGGTGTCCCGCTATCATCACTTAATCCTCTTTGTTTTTCTCTGTTTGTTTCCAACTGTGAGTGTTGGCATTGCACAGAGAAGAGCCCCGCTATGACCAATGATACCTTGGGCATCTCGATGCATTCCATACTGATGCTGCAACACCAACACCATGTTGTTTCCATTGTGCTCTGGTGCACTTCACATGTTAAGAATGATGGCAATAGATTATGCTGCCTCCACAACCTCCTCTTTTGCTTCAATTACTCTATTGTTGGAAGTTTCATCATCACGTACTTCACACTCAAGTGGAGAAATTGATTGATACATAGTCATCTAATGTGCCTCTCACTACTGCCCTTCCATTAGTTATCTAGGTGGTGAATTGACCAACCAACCATGAGTTGTCTAAAGTGATTTTGTTGCCATTCATATGGTATTCACATTGATGGAACTAGATATTATATTTCCATTCAGGTTGTTTTTATGTAACAAATTGGACAGTTTAAGACATACCTAGTCATATGCCTATGTTTTAGATAAAATTAGTTATTTTTATCATTTTGTTTCCTAATTTCTACAAATTTGATCCAAAGCTGATGTTTTATTTAGCTGATTTGGTGAATATTGCATGGTGTTCAATTACTTACTATTTTAAGGGATCATTAAACATATTAAAATATGATGCAAAACTACTATAACTATCTTATGACATAAATATTAATTATATGTTGGATAGCCAATGTGAAAGGAGCACACTTGTTTTATTTGTGTAGGATTAAACAACATTCTGGAGTTATCTATCTGGTGAACATACAGTACTGTTTGATAGTCTTCATTATTTAGCACATTGACTTCTATTTGCTGCCTCTAGAGCATGAGTAAGGGTTCTCATTCCTGAGAAACTTTATACTACTTCACAAATTAGATTCAACTCTTCCTGCATCTTATTTCTGTGAATATGCACTAGTATCTTGTCATGCTATGTTTAATCCCACTGACTAACCATGTGAGGACCAGTGAAGGGAAGGCAGCATGTCCTGTACCTTTCTGTAACCTAGGAAAAACTTGGTTTTCTGCACACGTAGAAAATGCTTATGATCCACATATGAGAAGTTACCTGAAAACGAGTCATTTCTGTATCTTTCTCTTAGTGGTTTTGGCCCAATAATTAGTAAGCAAGGGAAGGTTATGGTCAGCAAGCCAGCAAGTCTTAAATTAATTAGTCTGGCATTTTCGGCGGACAAGTGAAACGGTGGTTTCTTTGTCACAATCAACTAAAGGTTTACTCCCATTAAAGGGCGTTTCCAAATGGTAGAACCTTTTGAAGAAATATTAGTTTTTTTTTTTCGTAAGGCTGATCTGAGCTGCCATCCAAGCACAGATAGCTTTATTAGTTATTAGAGAATATTTTTGATTTGAAGATTCTGAATTCAGGATCTTTCTCATCTCTGATATCTTAGGAAACGCAATATATGCATTTAGATTCTGAGCCACACCAACTAACCGATGGAACTAACACTCATCCATAAACCAGTTACAAATACGGATGCTTGTTGACAAAAAAAATACCACCTCAAAAGTTGGGATCAAAAAATTAGCAGTGACCTCTGAGTCAGTCTGTTTGAGTTTCCTGATGACAATCATCCAGGTGGCTTGGTGTGAACATGAATTAACCTAAACTAATCTCATTTCTCAATTAATTTTCTGGAGGATTTAGTTTTTTCACTATCCCAGCTTTCTGTTCCACTACACTAAATTCTTCAGTATCTTATTTGTGAATACAAGGGAAAAAGTCGAGTTAATACTGCATTTATCTAGTTTCACTATTTTGTTTCATCATCTATGTTGAAACAAGTGGACCGTTCGCTCACCATATATGTAAACTTCATTGTTTCACCGTCACGAATTACATTGTCAATTTTTAAAATTTCCAGCCAGTTGCATGTATTACCAAAATATGTTGCAGGTGTATATCTGATGCCTTGTCATAGAGGCTTAGGCACAATTTCTTCTTATTGATATTTCGGCTCATTTTCATATGCATATTCATGTCCAATGAATGAGAGTGTACATACATCGATAGCTATTCTTAGATTTTATCACTTGCATTGTGCAGCTAATCTCCTTGCAATATTTCATAATTTATCTTATGGTTTCTCTTTTGGGTATAACAGGAAGAGTTTGACACATATGACCCTAATATCCACTGGTTTCTGAAACTGCAATTTCTGAAGAAGAGGTCCAAGATTATCGAGATTGTTGCAGCAAATGATCTTATATTTGCTCTTGCTCAATCGGGTCTTTGTGCTGCTTTTAGTAGAAGTAAATCTTCCACTCAGACTGAATAGCTGGTCCTTTCTTTTGCCTTGTGATTGACTTTTGTTTCTTCTTGTTGCAGCAACAAACAAACGGATATGTTTCCTGAACATAAGCCCCGATGAAGTCATCAGGAGCTTATTTTATAATAAGAACAATGAATCTCTCATCACAGTGTCAGTTTACGCATCAGATCATTTCAGTTCTTTGAAATGCAGGACAACTCCAATTGAGTAAGCAATTCTTTCTCATGTGGATCAACGGGCAATGAGAATTTCTGCACATGAATAAATCTTCGGCATCTCTTATTTTAGTTGAGAGCAAACAGGCGCATTGCTGATTTTACTAGAAATGAACATAAATTGGCTTTTATTTATTGTTTATGATAACAAATCATACCGGACAACAAGTTTATGAATATGTTTTCCTTGACGAATAACATATCTGTTTCTTTGTGTTGCTCTGGCAAATTAACTGCAATTTATGTGCCTAATTCTGATTCATGACCTGTATTCTTATCTATTCAAATTGATGTCTATATTAGAATCTGTCAAATTTGCTATTTGAATGTGGTTTCTCTTGAGAAAATGATGACGGTGCCAAATAAACTTTGCAGATACATTAGGAGAAACCAGTTGGATGCCGGGTATCCTCTTTTTGAAACTGAATCGTTAAAATGGCCAGGATTTGTCGAATTCGATGATGTAAATGGCAAAGTGCTAACCTACTCAGCCCAGGATGGGTAAGCTTCTGCATATTCGGTATAACATCATCGTAAATTTATGCAGGAACATACTTCTGAGTCTCTTCCTTATGTTTTCAGCATTTACAAGGTTTTCGACCTGAAAAACTACTCCTTTCTCTACTCTATCTGCGACAAGGAGATCCAGGAAATTAAAATAAGGTCTCAAGCTCTTGAACTAAAAATAATATCTATAGAAATGTTTTCGTGATTGCCATTTTCCTATTTTGTCTCCTAATATCAGTTCTGGCAGCCCTGGCATCATGTTACTAATTTACCAAAGAACTCTGAGCCATGTACCACTGACGATACTCTCAATCGAAGATGGCAAAGTCTTGAAATCTTTTAGTCACTTGCTGCACCGCAACAAAAAGGTTGACTTCATTGAACAGTTCAATGAAAAACTTTTGGTGAAGCAAGAAAATGAGAACCTACAGATTCTCGATGTAAACTGCTAAAACTTTTCCTTATTTGTTCAGATTTGTTCGTTCATCTTTAACACCTTTAAGCTGTGAAAGCAGGTGAGGAATACCGAACTCGTTGAAGTTAGCAGGAACGAGTTCATGACCCCTTCTGCATTCATTTTCCTCTATGAGAATCACCTTTTCTTGACGTTCAGAGACAGGACGGTGTCAGTATGGAATTTCTGCGGGGAGCTGGTTACTTCGTTCGAAGATCATCAACTGTGGCATCTTGATTGTAACACCAACAACATTTACATTACCAGTGATCAGAACCTGATAATCTCTTACTGCAAATCTGAAGATGGGTGTGACGACAAGGGAGGAGGTATCATGCTCTATCCTGTTTGACTTACGAAATACTACTTCCTATCCGACTGTCTGATGATATGATCTTTGTCTCGTGCCTATTTCAAACAGCACCTCCTGTCGGCTCCATCAATATGAGCAACATCCTCACTGGGAAGTGCATAGCTAAAATATGCCCGCTCGATCCAACACTCCAAGTCGCTTCTCGAAAGCGTAGAGATGCCAACCGTTCTACGATCAGAAGCACCATCAGGGAGGCTCTCGAAGATGTCACTGCCCTCTTTTACGATGAGGAACGGAATGAGATCTACACTGGCAACAAGCAAGGTTTGATCCATGTCTGGTCTAACTAGATAGAATTACCGTGTCTATGCCTGTTTATAGTGTGGGTCTGCTCGATCGAGATCTACCTGCATGTCTGTGTTCTATCGTAGTTGTAATAGTATTGTATCGTTCGAGATAGGCTTAATATCTCTCTAAAATGGCCCCTAAGCAAAAATAATATACTTGCGGTTTTAGGGTAGCATAATTTGTATTCTGTATATCTCCTGAATCTATTAGCAAAATTCTTTCTGTCGCGTTAGATCTGTTTAAAGACTCGAGATTATACGTTCGTTTCGTTTAGACGAAACTTCCATAAAATGCTTGCCATTTTCTACGTGTTTCAGATGATACTTTGGTAATCCTTAGGGTGTGTTCGACCAGAAGTTGGATGAAGTAAAAGGCTGCGAACTAATGGTTGTTTTGCAGCCGAGAATTGTGGTCAGTCTGCGGCCATGAGCTTCTCATGAACTTGAGAGTTTATTATTGAGCTCGTTGAGATTTACTATTGAGCTCGTTGAGAGGTACTAAGAGTTGTTTTATTGGATTTTAGATGGATTAAAAATTTAGAAAAAAACAAGCTTTTATATATATATATACACACACACACCATATTGCCCCCCACGGCTTCATCACTGGCCTCAGCCTCTCCGGCTCCTTCAACGTCGACCCCTCTCTTCACATCGCCTGCCCTCTGCTCCCGTAGCTTCGTCAACAACTCACTCTCTGGTACCCTCCCCTCCGACGTCAACTGCCTCCATGACGTCGAGACCATCCTCGTCTACCGCAATGGGTTCTCCGGCCTCACCGCCGCCGATTGCTTCTGCGGCATGGGGGGGGGGGGGGGGGGGGGGGGGGGGGGGGGGGGGGGGGGTGGGGTGGTCATTGTCTGCGCCCGTGCCCTCCCTATCCTCCTCCTTTGCATGACCATGAACGCGTTGAAGACCACCGCCCAGAAAGAACAAGAAGTGGTGACGTTAGGAAAGTTCCGCAAAGCGAGAGAAACGGTCTTGCCGAGCTTGGTGGAAGTCGGCAGCCCCATCGCCGTTGCCGTCGGTGGAGCAGGGGAATTGGTGATGGTGAACATGAGGAAGGGAAAGTTCGAGCTTTCCAACCTGATGAAGGTGGAGGTGCTGGGGAGCGGCGGGATGTGGTATGTTCCGGTCAAATACCGCCGATGGTGAAGTTACCAGTCAACGAACTATTTGACACGATGATTTCCGGGTTGAGTCAAAGAGCGGGACCTGATCGGCTGATCCAACCTGAGGCACACTTAGAAGAAGAGGTTAGATTGGTGTTATGAGTCCCGGTAGGCTACTTCAACGCCCAAGTTAGGATTCCGGTAAGGATGGTGTGAAACGAGAGAGAAAAATAGTAGGAGCAAAGTTTCAGGGATCGAATCTTGAACATGGTGGTAAGCTGATCCTTTTATAATTTGCACTTGGCTTCCCCATGTATGACAGGGTGACGTCTTCTTCCTTGCTTGCAGTCACTTGTCGAGAAAGAAAAAATTCCTTCTTATGCTCCTTCCATTTTGACTGCATGTGCAGAGAAAGGGGGCATCAGAGGGAACTAGATTTGATAACTGTGCATTCCCCCTAGCCCTATGCGCAGAAGATGAGGTATTGGAGGAGACCATGTTTGACAATCTGGTACACCCTCTATCCGGACATGCAAAAGAAAGGGTATCGGAGGGGATCAAATCTGCAATACTTGCGAATACATTCTTCTTTGGGCGGTTGTGTGCTGCGCTAGGGCTCCGGGGGCTTGAGGTGAGGGCTCAAGATGAAGTAGAGTGAGGTGGAGTGGCTGAGAATAGATACTTGAGATGATCGAGATGCGGCTGGCCGAGACGAAGCTTGCCGAGACGAGCTTGGCTGAGATGCGACTGGCCGATACGAAACTTGTCGAGATGAGTTTGGCCGAGATGCAGCTGGCTGAAACAAGGTTGGCTGAGATGATTATGGTCGAGACAAGGTTGGTTGAGATGATTATGGTCGAGACAGGGTCGTCGAGATGTTGTTGGATGAGACAAGGTCGCCCGAGACAGAGTTGACCGAGATAAGGTTGGCCGAGATACAACTGGTCAGGACAAGGTTGGTCGAGATGATTACGACCGAGACAGGGGCAGACGAGACAAGGTTGGTCGAGATGCAGCTGACCGAGACAGGGTCCGTCGAGACAAGGTTGACCGAGATACAGCTGGCCAAGACAAGGTTGGCCGAGATGATTACAACCGAGACAGGCTCGAGACAAGATTGGCCGAGATGCAGCTGATCAAGACAGGGTCGGCCGAGATAAAATTGGCCGGGATGAGTATGACTGAGATTGGGTTGGCGATCCACCAAGATGGACTTGGTAGGGTGGGCCAGGCAAGGCCCATACGACGTCCTCATTACGATTTGATTGAATTCAAGGTGCAAATTATTTCAACCTGGAGGAGCTGAATCTATGTTGACTGATCCTGCCATTGCAACCTAACTTTGATCACTATTCGACCTTTGATTTTCCTTCCCGCGGGAGCCACATCATCAATATCACCCGCATTAGGGTTCACCTACAAATCGGCAATGGCGAGCGGTCGCCGGAGGCACTCGCGGGGCGGCCGGTGTCTCCGCAGTCGGACGTGTACTACCTCGGCATACTACTGCTGGAGCTGATGACCGGGAAATTCCCCGCGCAGTACCTGAACAACGTGGACGGCGGGACGGACGTGGTGGAGTGGGCGACGCTGGCGGTGGGCCGTGGGGAAAGGGCGGGAGGCCGAGGCGCTTGACCCGGTGATGGTGGCCGGCGACAAGGCGGCGGTGCCCGTGCCAGACTTGGTGCGGCTCGTGCACGTGGGGTGGAGTGCGCGGAGCCACAGCGGCGCGCGGCTGGGGCTGAAGGAGGCGGTGGAGAGAATCGAGGAGGTGGCAGCCGCCCCGTCGGCGACGGAGGTCAGCGGCAAAGCGCCGTACGCGAGGGATACTGCCGGCAGCGATCGGCTTCGGCGCCGGCGAGGTGGAAGGACGAGTGGACGTCGCTCGATCGTTCGTCGTGTCTCAACTCGTGATGTATTAGCTTGTCGTGTGTCGTAGTTCCCAGGGTATCAAATTGTTTATTTATTTATTTGAATATTTTTTTTCTGGATTTTTAATTTGCGACAAAAATTTTTATAACAAAAGAAATGCAGATTAAAAATTATGAAGCTAATATTTTGATGATTTTAAAATGAAGAAAATATAAAAGAATAAAAGTTAAAAGAGCACCTTTCTTTTTTATTGAAATAATCGAAAGACTATTATTGTTTTTATAATCGTCATATGAATCCATTTTCATTTTTAAAATAGCTATAAATTATCCGGAATTACTAAAATATATTAATTCATAATCACTATTGATCAGTATTAATTTAAATTGACGACGGATTCTCATCTGTGCAGTTATATGTTATTTAAAACATGAATTTTGAATTTTAATTGTTTAAAAAAATAATATATTTTTTTATCAGCACACAGCGATGCGCACGGTCGCACGGTCATATAAATAGGATCATGCAAAAGATTATTTCTGTATATATATAAAAGATACGATGTGATGATAAAAGATATAATTCTCATGATTAAATTAGTTAGTATGAGATAAATTTATTGAATAGTTGGAATTCTTGTCGCAATAGACTTTTGTCACAAATTTATGATGGAAATCTAAACCGTTTGATTTTAAAATCAACGATCGATCGTTAACTTGTTATAAACGAACAAGACAAAGAATAATAGAGAGCAAAGGAGAGAAATTCTTATTGCTTGTCTAAATGGTGCATCTCTACAATGCTTCATACATGTCCTATTTATAGGACTAATACAAGAACAAAAATTAATGAGTATTAATATGAAATTAAATTTCTCATATTAATGCTAGAATATAATGCACCAAGAGTTACACATAATGGCATAATGGCATCCATTTACTATTACATTTATAATACTCCCCCTTGGATGCCATTTATATACTGTCTCATTAAAAACCTTACCAGGAAAACCCAGTGGGAAAAAACCATGGTGAAGGAAAAAAGAGTGCAGTATGTAAACTCCCCCTCTTTGTAACATCACTTTAAACTTTCGAGTCTCCGCATGCCAATTTTATACACTAACCTTTTAAAGGTCGTAGTAGGCAATGCTTTTGTAAATAGATCTGCTAGATTATCTGATGAACGAATTTGATGAACATCAATATCACCTTTTTTCTGGAGATCATGAGTGAAAAAGAATTTTGGTGATATGTGTTTCGTTCTATCGCCTTTAATATATCCTCCCTTTAATTGTGCAATGCAAGCAGCATTATCCTCATATAAAATTGTTGGAGAATTCTTATTCACGGATAAACCACATGACTCTCGAATGTGATGTATAATTGATCTCAACCATACACATTCTCGACTTGCTTCATGAATTGCTATGATCTCGGAATGATTTGAAGATGTGGCGGTAATTGTTTGTTTCATAGATCTCCAAGATATAGCTGTACCACCATATGTGAATACATAACCCGTTTGAGATCTACCATTATGAGGATCAGATAAATATCCTGCATCTGCGTATCCAATCAATTTAGCTTCACGTACATATGGATAATATAATCCCATGTCCATAGTACCTTGAAGGTACCGAAAAATATGCTTAACTCCATTCCAATGTCTCTTTGTTGGTGAAGAACTATATCTCGCTAATAAATTTACTGCAAATGATATATCAGGTCTAGTATGACTAGCCAGATACATTAGCGCTCCAATAGCACTAAGATATGGTACTTCAGGACCAAGTAGTTCTTCATCATTCATACGAGGTCGAAATGGATCTTTATTTACATCAAGCGATCTCACGATCATTGGACAACTCAAGGGATGTGCTTTATCCATAAAAAATCTCTTTAACACTCTTGATATATAAGCAGATTGGTGGACAAAAATTCCATTCTCTAAATGCTCAATTTGCAAGCCAAGACATAATTTTGTTTTCCCGAGATCTTTCATCTCAAATTCTTTCTTGAGATAATCAACTGTTTCAGATAGTTCATCTGTTGATCCAATAATATTCAGATCGTCTACATAAATTGCAATTATTACAAATTGTGATCCAGATCTCTTAATAAACACACATGAACATATTGGATCATTTTGAAATCCATTCTTTAACAAATATTCACTGAGACGTTTATACCACATACGTCCAGATTGTTTCAATCCGTATAGAGATCTACATAATTTAACCGAGTAAAGGTCTCGACGATCTGAATTACATGCTTCTGGCATTTTAAATCCTTCAGGGAGTTTTATGTATATGTTGTTCTCAAGAGAGCCATATAAATATGCCGTAACGACATCCATCAATCTCATCTGCAATTTCTCGTGGATTGATAAACTTATCAGAAATCTAAATGTTGTTGCATCCACCACAGGAGAATATGTCTCCTCATAATCAATACCAGGTCTCTGCGAGAATCCCTGGGCTACAAGACGTGCCTTATATCTGACAATTTCATTTTTCTCATTTCTTTTTCTTACAAATACCCATTTATAACCGATCGGTTTAACACCTTCAGGGGTACGGACGACAGGTCCAAAAACTTTATGCTTTGCGAGCGATTTTAATTCAGCTTCAATCGCATCTTTCCATTTTGGCCAATCATTTCTCCGTCTGCATTCTTCTACAGACTTTGGTTCAAGATCCTCGTCTTCATTAACAATATCGCATGCTATAGCATATGCAAAATTTTCATCGACGTCGATTTCATCTCGATTCCATCTTTTCCCAGTCAAAACATAGTTTATAGAGATCTCTTCATTTTCAGGTACCTGTGATTCTTCTTTAATCATTTTCTCAATGACTGGATGCTCTTCTGGAGTAATTGTTTCCTCAATTTGAGCCTTTACTTCCTTTCTTTTTCGAGGATTTTTATCTTTGGAACCGACTGGTCTACCACGCTTCACTTGCACATTAGGCTCGTTAGCAATAATGGGTTGCCCTTCAGGAACATCAATTCTAATTGGAGCATTTGCAGCTGGAATATAAGACTTCGTAACTTTCTTAGGGTCAGTAAAAACATCTGGCAATTGATTTGCTAAATTTTGCAAGTGAATAATTTTCTGAACTTCGAGTTCAGATTGCTTTGTACGAGGATCATAATGAGCTAATGATAACTCACGCCAGTTTATTTCTTTTTCCAACTGCTTATTTTCCCCTTTTAATGTTGGAAATATCATTTCATCAAAATGACAATCGGCAAACCGTGCCGTGAATAAATCACCCGTCAATGGCTCAAGATATTTAATTATAGACGGTGATTCATATCCAACATATATCCCCAATCTCCTTTGGGGTCCCATCTTTGTGCGTTGTGGTGGAGCAATTGGCACATATACCGCACAGCCAAAAATTCTAAGATGGGAAATATTTGGTTCCTGACCATAAACCATTTCCAAAGGGGAGACCTCATTATAATGTGTAGGTCTGATACGAATTAATGCTGCCGCGTGTAAAATAGCATGTCCCCAAGCTTGTATCGGAAGTTTCGTTTTCATAAGCAACGGTCTTGCAATTAGTTGAAGACGTTTTATCAATGACTCTGCAAGACCATTTTGTGTGTGAACATGTGCTACTGGATGTTCAACACTTATCCCAATTGACATACAATAATTATTAAAAGCTTGGGAAGTAAATTCTCCAGCATTATCAAGACGAATAGATTTAATTGAATAATCCGGGAAGTGAGCTCGTAATTTGATAATTTGCGCAAGCAATCTTGCAAATGCTTGATTACGAGTTGATAATAAACACACATGTGACCATCTTGTTGATGCGTCAATTAAGACCATAAAATATCTGAATGGTCCACATGGTGGATGAATAGGCCCACATATATCACCTTGTATTCTTTCAAGAAATTTCAAGGGTTCAGCCCTGATTTTAGATGGTGATGGCCTTATTATTAACTTCCCTTGTGAACAAGCAGCACAAGAAAATTCATTGGGTAGAAAAATCTTCTGGTTTTTCAGTGAATGCCCACATGAATGATTAATTATTCTTCGCATCATAATAGCTCCAGGATGTCCCAATCTATCATGCCATGTAATAAAACTATGTTGATCGACAAACTTCTGGTTTGTAACGACATGTACTTCGCCAACACTTATGTTTGTGAAATATAGTCCAGAGGAAACTGCGGGTAATTTTTCTAAGAAACATTTTTTACCCAAGATGATACTTGTGATAGATAAAAATTCTTTATTGCCTTCATTTGAAGTCTCAATGTGATATCCATTTCTGCGGATATCTTTAAAACTCAATAAATTTCTTTGAGACTTGGACGAATACAATGCATTATCAATATAAATATTTGTTCCTCTGGGTAATATAATATTTGCTCTTCCGGAGCCTTCAATAATTTTGGAACTACCTGATATTGTATTCACGCATGTTCATTCATCACCAAGAAGGTAAAAAATTTCTTGCTTTTCAAAATGGTATGTGTTGAGGCACTGTCTACGAGACAACTACATTTTTCATTCGTCGAGTATTCGCTTCCGGGAACCTCCATTTTCTTCATGAGATAAAATAAAATAAAATATTAAGATAAAAATAAACATGAACAATACAAACACAACATCAAACTAAATATCGAGTTGGTGGTTAAGGTACATCTTTCTTATCAAGAGGGAGTTCATGATATTATTAAAATTATTTTAAGTATTTGAATGAACTTGATTAATAAAATTAATTACTCAAAATATGCGAAAATATAAATAAGAACTATGTAATCATGGAATTTCATTAAACATTATAAAGAAAACATAAATATCAAATGACATCATTGTTATTTTCATGCTCGACAAGAAAATCGGCTTCATCAAATTGGGAGAAATCATCAATACCAAAAGTTATTTTATCATCACCGGAAGCCGAAGTCGAGTTGGTCTCCATTATCATTTTTCTGCCATTGGAAACAAAGTTGGTCTCGATGGTCCCTTTTCCTTTTAACGATGCTTGATAAAGATCGATAAAATGCTTTGGCGTACGACAGGTACGTGACCAATGACCCTTCATGCCGCAACGATAGCATTTGTTCTCTATGGTCTTATTGATTTGATCCTTTTTATCATCATACATCTCTTTGTTGTTCTTCCCTTTCTCCATATATTGGGGGGAATTGTTGCGAAAATAGTGTCGACCACCACCACCACGTCCACGACCATACCCACGTCCACGTCCATTTCCACGGGCACGACGGCCACGACCACGATGTTGTCCTTCATAATTAGATGATGTCACATTCACTTCAGGGAATGGAGTCGATCCGGTTGGACGAGCTTCATGATTCTTCAACAAAAGTTCATTATTTTGTTCGGCCAATAATAGACATGAAATCAATTCAGAATACTTCTCAAATCCTTTTGCACGATACTGCTGCTGCAGGAGCACATTCGATGCATGAAAAGTGGAGAATGTTTTCTCTAACATGTCTCCATCAGTAATAGTTTCTCCACATAATTTGAGTTGAGAAGTAATCCGAAATAATGCCGAATTATATTCACTCACCGATTTGAAATCTTGAAGGCGCAAATGTAGCCATTCAAATTGAGCTTTTGGAAGAATGATCGTTTTCAAATGATCATACCTTTCTTTTAAATTGTTCCATAGGACCAATGGATCTTTCACGGTGAGATATTCAATTTTTAAACCTTCGTGAAGATGACGACGAAGGAAAATCATTGCTTTGGCCTTATCTTGGTCAGATGTGGTGTTTTGATTTTTGATGGTATTTCCAAGACCATTAGCGGCAAGATGAATTTCAGCATCTAGAATCCATGAAAGGTAATTCTTTCCAGTGATGTCAAGGGCCGTGAACTCCAATTTCGTGAGGTTCGACATGATGACTATAATAGAAACTAAATGATGAGATAAAAATGAACAAGATTGAAAGTTTTCAAGAATACCGTTGTCAACCTCGATGGACTTGACTTTCACAAATGAGGCACGAAACTTGGCTACCACGGACGAGGAGGGAGCCTTGACCTTTGCTTCGGAAACGAGAGCTTCGTGCTGATAACGTGTTATAAACGAACAAGACAAAGAATAATAGAGAGCAAAGGAGAGAAATTCTTATTGCTTGTCTAAATGGTGCATCTATACAATGCTTCATACATGTCCTATTTATAGGACTAATACAAGAACAAAAATTAATGAGTATTAATATGAAATTAAATTTCTCATATTAATGCTAGAATATAATGCACCAAGAGTTACACATAATGGCATAATGGCATCCATTTACTATTACATTTATAATATATTAATCACAATCTGGAGCAAGCTGTGGGCGGCCGCACATAATTACAAGGGATACCCCTCTTCTTCCTTCTTCGTCCTCTTCGCTGTGCTTCAAGCTTCCTCTTCTCCCTCCATCGACCTCCTCCTTCGCCGCCTCCGATGCTAACCAAAGTCTCCTCCCTCAAGATGATACGCATGGCCTTATACTGGGGCAAGAAGGTCACGATCTCGTTCGATTCCTGGCGGACCGACTCATTGGCCAGCTACCACCTCAGCCTCCTCGCCCTCTTCGCCGTCGCTGCATTCCACCAGTTCATGGAGGACATACGCGCCCGATTCAAGCTCCTATCTGCTTCTAGATCCAAGCCCTCCTCTGCCCCGCTCCTCGCCCCAGCCACCTCAGCCTCCCGGATCGGGCCGCCTCCTCGGTCCTTGATTGGATCCGACACGTATGCTACACTATGTCGCTTAATTTTTATCCCCCTTTTTTCCTATGTTTATCTGATCGTATGATCCGTTTGTTAACTTGTCATCCCACTCTAAGGCACTCTTGTTGCTTGTGTTCGTAATCTTAAACACACAAAAAAATAATCAATTTTTATGGTCAAGTATCGTGAAGAAATCAAAGTTTAAAGGAAAACTAAGAACGCCACTGTTTCATCTCTCTCTTATGCAGATTTTGTTATAATAGTGCTCTCGTTCTTGTGCCAATTAGTCAAGTTTCATGTAAATTCTTCTGCCATGGTTTCTGTGTTTATGTAAAAAATATAACTGATGACACTAAGAATGTAACTGTTTGGAATGTTGACTTTATTTAATGTGAGAACATGAGGGAAAAGAAATAGAGTTGAAAAGATTCACTGGTTAGAAACTGTTGGCTTGCTTTTGTTTCACCTTAGCATATTCATTTTTTTTGCTTTTCTAGAGTTCTCATCCTTACATTAGTAAAGTAATTCAGACTCTTGGTTACTATATGAACTGAAAAAAATACAATTTTTTAGTTCAGTTTCATATACATGGTTATGGAATACAGGTGAAACGATTTCTCTAGTTAGAACTGTTGACTTACTTTGTTTCACCTTCACATATTCATTTTTTTGCTTTGCTAGAGCTCTCATTCTTGTATTAGTAGAGTAGATTCAGACTCTTGATTACCATATGAACTAAAAAAAAAATCAATTTTTTAGTTCAGTTTCATATGCATGGTTATGGAATACAGGTGAAAAGATTTCTCCGGTTAGAACTGTTAACTTACTTTGTTTCACCTTCACATATTCATTTTCTTACTTTGCTAGGGTTCTCATTCTTGTGTTAGTTGAATAAGTTCAGACTCTTGGTTCCCGCATGAACTGAAGAAAAAAATATAATTTTTGAGTTCAGTTTCATTTACATGGTTATGGAATATAGGTGAAAAGATTTCTCTGGTTAGAACTGTTGATTTACTTTGTTTCACTTTCACATATTCATTTTCTTGCTTTGCTAGAGCTCTCATTCTTGTATTAGTTGAATAAGTTCAGACTTTTGGTTACCGCATGAACTGAAGAAAAAAAATATAATTTTTGAGTTCAGTTTCATTTACATGGTTATGGAGTATAGGTGAAAAGATTTCTCTGGTTCGACTTTTGATTTACTTTGTTTCACCGTCACATATTCATTTTCTTGCTTTGCTAGAGCTCTCATTCTTGTGTTAGTTGAATAAGTTCAGACTCTTGGTTACTGCATGAACTGAAGAAAAAAAATATAATTTTTTAGTTCAGTTTCATATGCATGGTTATGGAATACAGGTGAAAAGATTTCTCTAATTAGAACTGTTGATTTTTATATTACTTGATTAAATTCTTATGGTCAAGTTTCATTTAGATGGTTATGAAATGATGAAAAAATTCACTAGAGAAACCTGTCGACTTGCTTAGTTTCACCTTATCATGTTCAAGCTTTTCTCTCATTCTTATATTAATTGTATGCAATTTTCAGTTCAGTTTCTTTTACATGGTTTTGGAATACAAGTGAAAGATTTCTCTGGTTAGAACTGTCGACTCACTTTGTTCCACCTTCACATATTCAATTCTTGTTTCTTCCACCTTCACATATTCGATTCTTGTTGCTAGCATTCTTATCGTCAAGTTTCATTTAGATGGTTATGAAATGGTGAAAAAATTCCACTGGTGAGTGTTGACTTGCTTTATTTTAGCTTATCATGTTCAAGTTTTGCTCTCATTCTTGTATCAGTTGATCGCATTCAGATTCTTGCGGTCAAATTTCAGCTACATGGTTTTGGAAGATTGACTATGTATATGCGATAACACAAGCGAAATGAAAGGAGAGTAAAACCACATCAGTGTTTGGATTGAAACATGTATGTAGCTTTGCTTTGTTCCTTCCTGCCCTTGTTCTGTCACTCTTTTCATTCTTGTTTGAAGCTGAATTCAAATTTTTGTACCTTCCATTTACATTTTCCCCATGTATGGCGTCAAAATGATACGGCAAAAATCTCACTACGATGGCGCGACGGCAGAAATCTATCTCGCCATAAAAAGCAATGGCGTTGAAGCTTTCTCCTTGCTTTTTTTCTTGTGACTTTGCATAGTCGATCATGCGGAGAATAACACATGTCAAAAGGCTCACCAGGAGTTATCCCGGTGAGATCATTTTGATGCCTAAGTCATCATGAAGCCCAAAAAAAGTAAATAGAAAGACGAAATGAAATAAAAAACGAAGTAAAATTAGATGATAGTAGATGATGATACATTCTCAAAGAGTCCTTTCCTTTTACCTTACACAGGGAGAGAAGTCCAAGAGATGCGCCTTATGGAGAGAAATATGGACCCTTATAACTACCATGTCCTTTCATATTGCTAATCGTCGTGCCCTTCCATGTGTCAGGAGGTAGGGAGGTCGACAAAGTCGGGAAGTCGGGAGGTCGACAGTGTTGATGCAGTCTGACCCTAGTCAGATCTGAGTCTGACCCGAAGTCAGACCTGAGTCTGTTTTGTTGTTTGACAACTAATTAAGTCCGGTTAAATGAAATGAGATTTAAGTTTAGATCTGCCGAGACGAGAGACTATCTTGTCGAGAGGGATAGAGTCTGCCGAGACGGAAGCCAAGAGGCTTTTACCTGGCCAGATAAGAGAGTCTTACCCTGGCCATCGAGCATCATTAGTTCCTCTAATACTGATGAAACCTTGAAGAGAAACTTGACATTTATAATTGCTTTTGCAATTAAGTTTTGCAAACTATTTATTAGATATTAGATATTAACGTTTAGATTGGCGATTAGAATTGCTTTTGCAATTAAGTTTTGCAAACTATTTATTAGATATTAGATATTAACAAACCTTGAAGATTGCTTTTGCAAAACCTGACATTTGCAAAACTAGTTGTACGTTTGCAAACCTTGAAGATAAACTTGACCATGATTTTTATTCATTCTTTTAATGCCTTGAAGATAACCTTGAAGATTGTTTTTGTCATGGTCGACCACGTGGTCGACCACGTGGTCGACCATGGCATTGTGATCGACCACGTGGTCGATCAGGTACTTACTAATCGTGTCTGCTTGGCCGGGCTTGGCCGGGGAAACCCTGCTCTTTGCCGAGGAGATCTTGCCCGGGAAAACTTTGTGTTGGCCGGGAAAAATATTATCTTGCCCGGGAAGAAGTTTATCCTAGTCTAGAGAAGGTTGGCCGGGAGAAATGAAGACGAGAGAAAGTTGCCCGGGAGAGTGCCTAGACCAGTTTAGCCGACAATGATGACTTCGGTCAGTATTTTGCCCGAGAGAAGTAAGATCTTGTCCGGCAAGGAGATTAACTTACTCGAGAGAAATGAGGCCAGGATAGATAAGGGCTTGCCCGGGAAATATGTTATCATGGTAGGAATCAATGAGGCCGGGGAGATGGTAACAATGGCCGAGAGAACGGAAGAAGAACAGAAGAAGCATAGGGAGAAGGGAACCCGCTGAAACCAGGCTCTGCTGATCGACCAGATGGTCGATCAGCCTAGCCTGGTCGATCAGCTGGTCGATCAGATTGCTCTGATCGACCAGTGGTCGACCAGAAGTGTCTGATCGACCAGCTGGTCGATCACTCGATCAGACATAGGTGATCGACCAGCTGGTCGATCACCAGGTCTTGGTTATTCTCTGGTTTCTTTCCAAGTTGATTTCTGAGTGAATTCTGAAGGCCTGGGAAGACCGTCTTGATTGAGAACTTGGTATTCATAATTGAATAGAGAGAGCTGTGATAGCTCGTCTCCAAGATGGTCTGGAAGAAGCCTTGGTGGCTTAGAACCGAAAGAGCCGGGAACTTAGTGTTCGTAAGCGGATGGAGAGAGCTTTGGTAGCTCGTCTCTGAATTGGTCCAGGAGAAGCCTTGGTGGCAGGTTGGCCGGGAGCTTGGTGTGAATGGCCGGGACAGGTCCGAGAGAGCTTTGGTAGCTCGGCTCGGGACCGTGAGCTTTGGTAGCTTGATTTCAGAGAGCCTAGGTGGCTCAGAACCTGATTGGCCGGGAGCTTGGTGCTGATGGCCGGGATGGTCCGGGAGAGCTTTGGTAGCTCGGCTTGAGACCGTGAGCTTTGGTAGCTCGATCTTCAGGGAGCCTTGGTGGCTCAGAACCTGAGTGGCCGGGAGCTTGGTGCTGATGGCCGGGATGGTCCGGGAGAGCTTTGGTAGCTCGGCTCGAGACCGTGAGCTTTGGTAGCTCGATCTTTAGGGAGCCTTGGTGGCTCAGAACCTGAGTGGCCGGGAGCTTGGTGCGAATGGCCGGGATGGTCCGGGAGGAGAGCTTTGGTAGCTCGATTCTTAGGAGGAGGGCCTTGGTGGCTCGGTCTCTTGATTCCAGGAGGAGGGCCTTGGTGGCCCGGTCTCCTGTTTGGTCCGAGAAAACTTTGGTAGCTTTGCTCGTGACCTGGACTTTAATGTTTTATCCATCCTTATACTATGTCATTGTGCTGGAATGTTTTAATGCTGCTTTTGAGTGTGCAGATATACAGGACAGGTTATGGAGGAAAATTCAAATGGATGGTGAGAGTTCCAAGGCGGGCTTTTGAGCTGTCTCTTCTGCAGGGAGAGTTCTGTGACAACGGACGACAGCTGGTGTCAGAACAGTGCAGGGTTCCGTTGGACACAAGAACCAAGCAGAGGCTATAAGAGAAGCGAGAAGCAGCGCTGAGGAATAGGTGGAAAAAACTCTCACATCTTTACTGTTGATCATTCTTGAGAGCTCAGAAGCGTCATTGCCAATCTTACGAGAGCCTGATCGTGAATCGAAGAAGAGGAAACAAGAGCAACGTCCTGTGTTTGGAGGAACAGGCTTGTGCTGCTAGCTGTTCTTGTTGGCTCTATCTAGAGCAACGTCCTGTGTTTGGAGGAACAGGCTGAGCAGCAAGCAGTTCTTGTTGTCTCTGTTGTCCGGTCTTTGATTCACTGTATTCTCCTTGTCTTGTGCTTATCCTTGTATCTTTGAGACATTCTGTGGAGAGGTTCCTCCACCGAGAAGGAGAAGATTATAGCCGGTATTTATCGGGGTCTGATTTGCCGAAAGATCGAGGGATCGTCCACCTTACGGACACGCCGAGGAGTAGGAGCATCATCTCCGAACCTCGTAAATAATCGTGTTAGCGTGCTGATTCAGTCTTCGTGTTCTCTGATTGTTCATTCCGCTGTGCCAACGAAGACTAAGGAAGAAAAGGCGAAAAGTGTGGACGGCTATTCACACCCCCCCTCTCTAGCCGGTGTCTAAGAGGTCCAACAGATAGGTTCAAAAATCGAAGTGCTCGATAGGTCGGTAGGTTAGGGGAGGTCGGTAGATCGGATTGACTCATCCGGTCAAAGAGTATTGACATGCCACGTGAAATATATGTTGATCAAGTTCTAGATCATGGATCTTTACTTACCTCCACATCACGATTAGGATTGTTCATGATGGTTAATCTATCATCTACCTTGCTTAATTTGGGAGTTATACTCAAGAGTATTTATCATTCATCATACAATATATTATGGTTAATTTATAAACTCATCTATGTAAATATTTTTAATTCTTATAATTTTTAATTTAAAAATTCTTATAGAAACGTGGTTAGTTAAAATATATTATATATTTGTTATTTTTTTTATAAAAAAATTGTGATTGCCTTTATTAATAATTTAACATTTTCAAATTTCTTTAGTAATTTGATCGGGCCAAATTGGTCGAGCCGAGTCGTATCGATTCCCGGCGATTCGGTCCGGTTCATGGTTTCCGTTGCGTGTGACGTGATGGATTCGGAAATCAGCGTCGACGAAATCTAAATCGGAGGATCTGCACCTTCGGCGGCTCCCAAATCCATCGCGAGCGGCGTTCTTGGAGCAGCGGTGAGAGAAATCGCGAGGGCGAACTTCTCCAAATTTGTACGACGGCCGACGCGTCGCGCCGGCAATCGGCGGCAGCGAGCGGGGAAGAGAGATCAAGGACGGCGAGGAGGCTGACGGCCGGAAGAAGGAAGTTCAGGGGTGAGATTGGATTGGCAGATGGGTTCGTAACGCTGATACAAGACCCAGAGTTTCGGGATTCAGCAATCGGGATGACGGTCTAGCCGTCTAGGTTAGTTTGCTTTGCTGATTCTCTTTGATCAAGTCTCTTTTTATCGGTTGCGGAATTTGGTTGGCCTTTGGCACATTAGGGCTTTGTCTGTTCCTCTCTTTATATTGTTGGGCACAATATGAATTTGATTTCTTGGTTTGATTGTTTTGTTCTTTGAATGTAAATTATAATTTTGAGCAGTTTGTTCATTGCAAGTCGAACGAAGAGGCCAATGCAATTCCATCCGATTATTTTCCCCTAATTTTCTGTATTATTGTACGACTTCTTGTAACTATATTCATCTTACTTCTGTTGTTCTTGAGTGCAGATTTTCAAAGAGTTCTGATTGGTTCCCAAATAAAGTAGCACCTTTTTTTTCTTTCAATTTGACAAGCTCCAAATGGACTAATTACACTAATTTAAGATGGAGGGAGCAGAGCAAGGAGGTTTTTAGGTTGCGTCCGTTTTGTTATCATTATTATTTCATATTCCTAGGTGATTATTCTACTCAATATCTATTAAGAGGCTTTACTTATCTTTTCTATGAATGATGGTAAGTTATGATGCTCTTCAAATTTGTTGCAGGCCCTTTAACTGTTCCACAAGATCTAACGTCAGTTTCTGATTGGCATTACTCTGTTACTTCCTGGGATTTCAAGCAATAAATCTAGACAATAATCATAAATTTGCATGTGGATAGAGGGCTATGAAATCCAATGCTCCTATATCTGGACAGGCAGCTTCTCAAACTAGCTCGCAAATGCCCGGTCTGCCCCAGCAGATCAACAATTCAATGGCATCTCAAATGCAGAATCTTGATCCTCCAAAGATGGATTCTGAATTTCTGCAACTCCGTAGAAGAATGCAGCAAAAAATGTAAGCTAATCGTCCTATATCTTGAAATACTTCATGATTAGTCCAGCTTGACTAACCTGGCAACTGAAGCAATGAATGTACTTACACATGTTCACGTTCAAATTGCAAGTAATTAAAATTCTACTATCGGTTTATTAAACTCTAGAATTTGAATTATAATGAACCTGAAGGATTTAAATGCAACCCATGGAGTATAACTAAAAGGGATGGTAATGTATAGGCAATTAATGTTTTACTCTTCATGGTAGTCTTTTTTGGCTATTGCAAAAGTCAGTGCATACCTGCTACATCATTTAGCCAATAGGAAGAGGCACAGGTCTGTTAGGTGCAGATGCCATGCAGTTGGACATCAGCATATTGGCGCACAATCTCTTGCTTAAAGCATGGGTAGAGTACTTAAATTTCTACCTGTACTCACCTAACTATATCATGATCTACTTTGGTCCATCGCTTAACTTTTGGAGTGGACCTTTCCATAAGTCAAGACACTTTAGCTGAGCCATGAGCACTTTGAGCGAATCATGTCTGGTTGGAGGCACCTGGCTCTTGCACATAAATTAGCATGTGCAAGCAAATCTAAATGATTGCAACTTGACTATATCAATTTTTGTCCAACAATATCAAAAGGCACTACTACACAAGGTTGCAACTCAAATCACACAAGGCTTGTCAAGACCACTACATTCCATTGTCACCTAGTTGAGCATCTGATAAGAACCTCTAGGTGAGCATTTTCAAGGCGCTCACAGCGGCAGTAAAACATATTGTAGGATCGAGTTAAGCAACACTAGAGGGGGGCGGGGGGTGAATAGCGCTTAAGCGTTTTCCCCAATTTTCGAAAATTCGAGCGTTCGATTAATCAGATTAGCTGTAGCGGAAGACTTAGTAAAGTAAAAACAAAAACAACAAGTTTTTTTACTTGGTTCACAGCCGAAGGCTGCTACTCCAATGCCCATGATCTGTGATCGTTTTCGTATGGGCAATCCATTAATTAACTTGTTTCCTTACGGAAAAAAGTTGTAACGAATTACAAAAATATCGCGATAAAACAAAACTTTTTATCGGATTACTAATTTAAATACAAGATTCGGCGTTACGACGGCTTGGATGGATGCTACTGCTCACTCAAGACGTCGTCGGCTCGACAAGATTTGCTCGTGGAAGTGTGGGAATTGATGTTCGAAGCCTCTGGTTGAAATTGCTTTTATAACCCACTCAGGTCGATTGGAATGCATCTCAGGTCGACCCCACGTAGACCGCGATCCTCTTTCTCCACGGTTGACTTCGCCTTCAGGTCGACTAGAATCCCTACTCAGGTCGACTTGAAGCTGACGTGGAGAGTGTCGATAGACTTTGACTTCCACTACGCTTATCCGAGCCCAAGTCGATTGGAATCCACGTTCCGGTCGACTCGACCGTCTAGTCGACTCGAACCTCAGTTTAAGTCGCCCGGAGTCAAAGACTTCAACTTCCCAATCTGCAAGACAAGTTAGTTCCAAATATACAAAAATACAAATCGAAAAGTCAGTTCTTTGAACTGATTTTTGGTCTTAACTTCAGGTTTCTAGTGAAACCTTGGGTTAGACCTGACGCCTACAGTTCCTCTTCGGGAACGCGTCCTGACCCACTCCTCTCGGGAGAATTTACCTGACTGCCAACCAAGTCCTCCAGACTTGTTGGACTTTCCTACTCGGCTTTGTCCTCGGCCCCCAGGAATTTGTTGTTGCGACTCGGTCTTCCAGACCGCCCAGACTTCACCAATCCTCTGGTCCTCCTGACCGTACCCGATTGGACTTTGGTCATGCTTCCCAGTCCTCCGACACTGCATGGGCTTGCATCTGGTGCACTCGACCTGTCAAGTCTTCTGCCTGATTCTCTAGATTAGGACTTGTCCTTGCTTAGCCTACAATTAGGACTTTGTCTTTTGCCTAGCCTCAACTAGGACTTTACCTGTGCTCCCTGCACACTAGATCAACACATCAGTCCAATAACACACTTAACTTGAACATGGTGCCATTATCAAAATCAAGGTTCGATCATCTGGTCCTTCCTGCACCAACACATATGTTCCAACTTACATTTATCTGGCAGTTGATGCATGAATTTATCTGCCAATGAACTCAATTTAAGGCTATTGTGCTATATTACTAGTAATGTTTAAGTTTTGCTTAGATGCTTATTCTTAGCAAATTAGAACTAAAACTACCTATATAAAATGTTCAATTTCGACTACCTCCCATGTCAGCTGAGTGACTATCTTTGCTACTATAACAACACCAAAGTAGCCAATAAGTTTTATGCTTCTTTGTTTCTTAAAATAGCTGATTTTTTAGAATTGATAATGTAGAACATAGACACTTAGCAACATAATAGATCTTTCACTGTCGTCCTTGTTGTTCTCTTTCTTGCTCTTCCTTCTTTAGCACACCTTTTATCAGTTTTTTGTCCTCTTTATTGTCTTCATCAAATTTCCTTACCTCATTTCAGGAAGCTGATGTTGCAACGCTTTAGCATATTTTCCTCTAATTTTTTCCTTCTTAATTAGCACATAGGTTGCGGCAATACAAATAAAATAAAACTGTCATGCCAACAAGTAAGGTTTAACATATCTAATGTTTATTTTTCACTATTTTTTTTGTTGATCTTGGTAGTTAAAGAGTCATAGTATGATTATGCTAATCAATTCTCTTGGATTTGCCATCATTGTCTTTTTAAAGTAACCTTACACTTTAATGTGAGGACAAAGGGATGCAATTTTGTTATCTCAATCTAACGGAGCAAGATTGCCTTGACTAGCACATAGCATTTTAGGCAATGCTAAATGGTTACGACTTTCTTCAACAGTAATTTCCTTCCAAAATGTTATCATTATGCAAGGATGTGGGCATCTTGAAATAAACAAACTGTTTATAGTTAATGCAGAATGGATGTTCATGAATTGCATTATTATATTAAATTATTAATGTTAGGAATATTTATACAAATTTCATTTAGATAAACAAATATTTGCTATTGTCAAAAGTTGTGACTAGTTTTAGAAATATTCACTTGTTGCAGTTACAATATTCTTCAAAGAAGAAACCAGCCTAATGACTGGCGGCATAAGTTACCAGAAATAGTCAAATGCTTGGAAGAATGTATGTTCAGAGATACTGGAACAAAGGTATCATTTCGACTTTACGAAGATATTAATTTTCTTGACAGTTTCAATTTTATCTCAATATCTTGAAGTCCAAATCCATGGTACTTTTTAGTATAGTAGGTCTATCGCAGGCCTCTTTGTTGACTATAATGCTAAAGGTTCTCTCTTTTTTTTTTTTTTGGTATTTCATCATTTTCTTTCCTATGCTAACCCTTACAAATTTTGCAATACGTATTGAACTTTGGCCAGGATGAATATTTGACTTTGTATATGGAGTCGGATGAAAACCGCTTTTTTGGCATCATAAGGAGGATTTTTAACAGCAAACAACGTGCATCACAGCAAGTTAGATCTTCTTCTACTCCCGGCATGATACTTCCAACGCCTAGGATACAGCAAAATAGAAATGCACAATCAATAATATCTGGTTCAGTTGAGAGCCCCAAAATTAGTAGTTCAAGTGTTGAATGTTCTCCAGCAACAAATGTGGGGAATTTGCAACCAACTGGGAATGGTCTGACTGATGTCAATGCCCCATTTCATTTGGCTAATGGTAATTTAATCTGCGTTTTCCATCTTTTTTTATTTGCCGTTTGCCCCTCTCTTTGGTTTCATATATACAGGGATGAGACTTTTTCTTCTGTGCAGTTTCCAATTGCCATCCGAGACAAGGTACTGACTTTCCTCTGGGCTCAGGTGTAAGAAATATAATGCATTCAAACTCCACTGGCATGCCAAGGCAATCTAGTCAGATGATTCCAACACCAGGATATGTAGATCAACAGGCTGTATCCTTAGGCTCAGAATCTTCTAAGGCAATTAATCCTTCCAGGTGTGATTCTACAATACCTTCGGAATTACAACAGACAAGGAATGTTGGAAACCTAAGCAACCACTTATTACATAGTTTAGGAGGGCAGATTGATTCTGGTATCAGGTCAAATAATCTGCAGAAGACTTTACTGCATAGCATGTCAAATGGAGTCATGAATAGTGGTCTGGATTCAGTTGGGAGCAACATGCAATTTAACAGGTCTACTAATTTAGAGGGATTGATAAAGACTGGGCCTATGCAACAACACTTTGATCAGCAAATACACCAAACTAGAATGCCTGGTAATGCTATCAGTATGAGAATCTGTTATGCTGAGTTTTCCATTTTCCAGATACCTTTTGATTTTTTTATGTTGTCTTCATACTAGTAATTAGATTGTAGATATCCAGGATCTAATCCTTTATGTGATATTGTATTTATCTGTGGATCAAGTGGTGGAATCCTTGAACAATATGGTGATTTTTGACTTAATTTATGCATGTGTGCTTAAACAATATCCCATTTTTGTTCATAACATGTTGTTTTTCATGTTATCTCCTTGTTGGTAAGCTTAGAATCCAACAATCAATCAGGAAATTGAGTACCTGATTTTTTAATGCAGTTATATATTTACCTATGAATAGTGGAAAAGGTACACAATATTATAAAATTTTCTTTCTATTTCTTGATCAATAGTAAATGCAAAAATAAATTTTTTGTCATTATTGTTAACCTTGGAGGTACTACATGGAGGAGATGCTATGTTCAACTGAACACCATGTTAAACTGAATCTACCTGTATCTTGGGTCAACAGACTGGCAGTTATTTTACTTTCTTATGCTTATACAACAATCTTCATGCAAATTTGCTGCACCTATTTTGTTTCTGGAAGTGTTCCTTATAAAATTGTAATACTGCTGTAATGTTATGCAGTGCCATTGTCTGAGCAAATGTTGTTTAGTGGAGTCGATGTTTATGCTATGAAAGGAACTGATATATCAGGATCTGATATTGTTCATGGCCCTGGTTCATCTGTATTATCTGCTATGAATAATCTCAACAGTGGAAGCTTGCAAACAAGAGTGGGAACAAATCCAAGCTTGCTACACCATCAAACAAATTTAAATCCACAGTACACACAAATAAGGCCTCACACAATTGATCCTTTGCAAAAAATTAATCTAAATGCATCTCAATTGACAAATGAGGTATTGCAATCACAATCACAGGTGCAGCAATCTCAGCAACAAGTTAGTCCATCCTATCCTCAGTTCTTTCAAAACCAAACTAAACTGCTATTGCAGCAACAGCAGCAGCAAAGTCAACAAAACCAAATATCGTTACCACCTGACACACTGAGGCAGACATCAGGAACTTCTTTAGATGAGCAAATGCCAGGGCATGAACTTATGACCCCTTCTGGGGCGTTGCATTCACAAGTTTACCAGCAGATCCAAGCATCAGAATCACAATCTCAATTTTTTGATGTCCATTCTAGAGCACAATTTGTTAACCAGTTATCTGGTTCTGAAGATTTTCTTGTTCAGATTCCACAGGATTCACAACAATCATTGCACCCAAATGTTTTGGCTGATAATTTTCGAAGGACTATCAACAACCAGTCTAATGAATCCCAAACAAGGGACCAATTTCAACTTCAACCTTCACAAGGGGTACAAGTGCTGGATAAACTTTCAAGTGAAGAACCTTTAGAATTTCATCAGAAAATTACAGTGAAAGATGAAGTTCAGCAACCTCATGTTTCCCTTCAGGGATGTAATGCCAGCGCTGCTACAAGGATGCCCCATTTTTCTAGCAGATTAGCTCCTGGCCTGGAGGAATCTGTAGGTAAATCAAATTATCTGAAGCAAAGTAGGTGGTTGTTGTTTTTGCACCATGCTCGGCGGTGTCCTTCTCCAAAGGGTCAATGCCCAGAAGCTTATTGCTTAAGAGTTCAAGAGTTAATAACTCACATGCGCAGCTGCAATAGTAACTCATGTGAGTATGCCCGCTGTAAGCCTAGTAGAGTCCTTCTTCGTCATTTTCATTATTGCCGAGCAGCTAATTGCCCTGTGTGTGTGCCGGTTCATAGCCTTATGGCATCTCGTAGAATACCTGCTCGTGCTTTATCTGATGCTGGTTCAGAGAGTCAGGCTGTTGCCTCCAATACTACAAGCAAGGGAAGAGATACTAATGAAATCACTGGTGATATGGAGTCTAAGCTCACAAAGATTCAGCTTACCTGTGCTTCATCTGATGTTGTCCCAGGAAGCCAGATGGATATTGACAACAGTAGGATCAAGAGAGATGGAGTGGTTGCTGAACTGTCTGATGATAAGCAGGCTAAATGCAGGAAAATTCAGCATGCATCTCTTCTTGTTACTAACAATGGATCATCTGCAGCCTTGCATTCTTCTAAGGACAATTCAGATGGCTTCCAGGAGGCACATCAAAATTGCAAACAAACTGACATGGTCATGTCTGCTAAATGTGAAACTTTTGATACAAAGACTGAGCGATACATTAGCACTGGACACGAAAAATTCACTACCAATGGAAGTGGCATTGAACAAAACCAGACTACAATAATTGATATGAAATCTAATGCTTCTAATCATCTTAAGTGTATTGTTAAGCAAGAAACCTTCATGGTTGAAGAGAAGATTGATCAGGCAAGAAATGATATCAAGCAGGAAAATTTTGAGACGTCAACTGATCAAGCAACTGCAAGTAAATCAGGGAAGCCAAAGATAAAAGGTGTTTCCTTAACTGAGCTGTTCACTCCAGAACAAATCAGGGACCATATTCATAGTCTGAGGCGATGGGATGGTCAGGTTAGCTATTGGACAATCAAAATCTGTTGCTATCATCATAAAGTTTTATCTGTGGTTCAAATTACTTCCTCAAAATTTGTTGTTTTCTTCATCATGTATCTTTGACTTATTTTACATAGTAAAATATGATATGCTTGTTTGGGTTTGGATACAAAGATCTTTTTGAGCTAAGTTGTTTTCGAGAAAAGAATACAAAAATGCAAAAGGAATTTGTACAAATTAGTAAAATAATCTCTGGATATCCTGTTCTTGGTGTTTTTCTGCACTTTAAGAATTTCTTTAGTAGGAGAGGAATTGATTGGTTATGCACTATATCTTTTATGGTCATTATTGGATCTTCACATTGCTCGTGTTATAGACATCACTTTGTAGAAATAAACACTAGGCTAGTTGTCTTTCCATTTCACATTTCTATTTCTATTTCTCTTTGGTGGTACCAAACTGCTTGAGAGCATTTTTAGCTGCTAAATTTCTTGTATTGCTTACCTTCTATATTCTTACTGTGTGATAAATAATGCCACAGTTGAAAGCCATTAGTTACATTTCTACTGCATTATTTATTTGCAATTTTCTCTCATATCTTCAAAATTGGTGGTCACAGAGTAAGGCTAAAGCTGAAAAGAATCAAGCAATGGGGCACTCAATGAATGAGAATTCATGTCAACTTTGTGCAGTGGAAAGACTTACATTTGATCCATCTCCACTATATTGTTCAATATGTGGTGCAAGGATAAAGCGGAATGCTATGTACTACACAGTTGGAAGTGGTGAAACCCGTCACTACTTTTGCATTCCATGCTATAATGAGGCTCGTGGCGATACTATAGTAGTTGAAGGTTCTACATTTCTCAAGGCAAAACTTGAAAAGAAGAAAAATGATGAGGAAACAGAAGAATGGGTAAAATCTTGAGACTGTAGATCTTGATTTTCTTATTTTTCTTTCAAAATATGCATTTTGTTCTTCCTTTTATATTTTTGCGATTATGCTTTATCTCCTGATGTTTCATGTAGTGGGTACAATGTGATAAATGTGAAGCTTGGCAACATCAAATATGCACTCTCTTTAATGGCCGAAGAAATGAGAGAGGCCAAGCTGAATATACTTGCCCAAATTGCTATGTAAAGGAGATAGAAAATGGTGAACGCAAGCCTTTACCCCAGAGT
>NC_133863.1:15710193-15722057 GCF_044706935.1 Curcuma longa
TGAAAGATCGATCGATCGAACCGAATTGCTCAGTCGGAGAAAGTATGAACCTATTCTTGCGCTTCAATTTTGAGATAATTGACTTTACCTGCTCTTGGTTTTGGTATTTTTCCCTTTGGATGTCTTCTTAGGATTCCTACAGTGATGGGGACTCAAGCTTGTCCTATAATTTAAGGGCCACAACCATCATGGACAGACCTAGAAAGAGGGCTCCAACATTCCTCTTCCAAAATTTTACATTACATATATAATTCGATCATGAGATTCTAATGTCTTTTCGAATAATTAGGCAGTCATTCTTCAATGAGAGTCAATTTGAAACTTGGTTTCGGTATGAGAGCTTCCAATGATCCAATTCGATCCGATAAGAGAAGCCTTCAACCTAAGATATGCAACCTTCTAGGGTTTGGTTTCATGTTTTTGTTTTTGTTAGTCCACATTGCCTCCTTTTCTATTTCAATGAAGTTTAGGAGGACTAGCAATAGATAGGATACAAATGATTTTCACACATGATACATCTTACAAGTATCTAAGTGTTACATATCGATGTATCGTATTCGTATACTAAACGTATATCGCAAAAAGTGATAGATGTCTACACTAGATTATAGGGTTGATTGAGTTACACTTTTGTTTTATGTTTTAAAGATAATTTAGCATTGATAAATAATTCTCTCAATAATAATTGTATAGATCTAAAGGACAATTATACAATAGTCATGGCCCATTGTGTAGATCAACCATATGCCAGATTTAATTCAATGATTATTTTGTGCAAAATGTAGATCTCCTAAAAATAATGGAAATTGAATGCAGGGAGAAAAAAAATAGTACAATGAAATGATTATGAGTAGGAATAACTATTTAAAACAATTAATTTGGATAAAATGAGGAAAAGTGATATGAGTAGTTTATCATTTACTATCCTAAAGTTTCATTTAGTCTCAAGTGTTTAGTCAATTAGAATCACATCTAATTGGACTAAAATTATTTTCAATTGACAGGAAGTATTTCCAGTCAATTTGAATCACTTCACTGAAAGTCACTGACAATCGACTGACGATGATCGATGAACACTGAACTCAGGAACTTGATCTATAACACTAACAAGATACCAAAAACACTTGCTTAACCAAAACATAACATCTTGTGATGGAAAAGAAAAGAAGAGTCAAAAAGAGATTAAAAGTCCAGAAAGGTTGTAGCCTTGTTATGTCACCTGAAGCAAACTGATGAAGTCGGTTCGTCCTCGTGTCAGTAGATACACCGCTCGCCTGAAATGTGTTGCTTGCATAACAGGATTTTTTAATCTGACAATTGCAAATCTACTTCCATACTGTTACATCAGAAAAACAAAGGAAACAATGAGATTATTGTGAATCCAAACATGAGATATGAGTTTATAACAATGTCAGTGTCCAATAGAGGTGTTAGTGTCCGAGTGTCAGTAGTTGGCACACAGGGACAAAGGGGTAGATGAAGAGTTCAAGTATCAAAGAAAGAGAGGCATACGATCAATTTCCCTAACAATTTTAGTCAGAGATGGATGCTAGCATGATAAAAGCGAATTTGAGAGTGAAAGAAGGTAACAATACTGCCAGAAATGCTAAAGAAGAGGTATAAATTCATGTGCCAGTATTCTAACCGCATACCTTATAGAAATAACATTCACATTCATTTGTTTTCAGAGCTCAGTTGTCTTCCGAGCAACACAAGCCCTATTGTTGCAAATGCAGATAGAATTGTCGATGAATAGAATAACACTAGAAGAGCTCCTCTCAGTGACTGATCATAAAAGGCATGGAACAAATTGAACGTCAGGACCAATTCTTACCAAAAAATCCAAATTCAAACTAAATCACCTTTGCCAATAGCAATGCATTATCATTTGCATATTCTAGAGAACTTTCTGGTATGCTTTGGATGCCTTGACTTAGCTGCCATGAAATAACCCTAAAATTAAATCCATAGAAGTCAGAAAAACCAGTTAGAATCCTGCTAACTACAATTCATAATAACTCTTTAATGGTAGCAAATGAATGGAGTTCACACAAGGAGCATCATCGATGTTATATACTATACCCAAAAATAAGACCAATTCCAGCACCAATATAAGCCTTGTCAGAAGTCAATGCAACCTGTAATTCACCAAACTGCAAAAAAAAAAAAAAAACATTAGATTGGCAGTCTTTGCCAATTGATACATATATACTAGATAGTTAGATTAGCAACATATAAGTTACCTTAAAAGTCCTGGTTTCTGATTTAGATTTTTCAGCTGTTTTGATGACAGGAAATCTAGATAGCTGTTTGCCAGTCTTAATCATCTCTGTGGCAATCTGAAGAAATTCATCATGAGATGTATCAGTTTGAAAGGTATACTACAATTCTTAGTTTCATCTTTACCAACTAGAAAAACATAAACAATGTATCCACTTGCTTCATATAATATCAGAGAAGGATGACCATGAACTTTTTTTCCCATGATTGACTGAAACGCATCAGGAGTAGCCACAGATTTTGCCTTAAAAAGCTATTTTGCAAAGAATAGCTACTCCTGATTCCATCAAAGAGCTTGTTTCTTACTTTCAAATGGACATATGAACCAATTATGGGCTCAAGAAAAAGAATTCTGATAAATCATGTTTTCAATGCTAAAGGTTTGAAAACCTCATTAGATTGATCATTGATCGACCTTTTGCAACTCTCCATCACCGTATTGCCCCATCGCCTGAAATCTCCTTCCAGACGCTACCAACCGTTTGCCAAATGCTGTATCCACAGAACACAAACTTGGTAAAAGTTGAACGAAGAGTAAACAATGACTACAGTCCATACATGCTTTAGCTTTCTCTGTCAAGAAGCTATCCATTGATGGCAACTGCCTGGCGAGGTGATTGGACATCGAAGTATCAGCTTGTTCCCATGCTCTTGAAATATTCAGAAGCAAATTCCCCAACTCTTCGCCACACTGAATCAAAGTTGGGTTGAATCGAGTTACAAAGTGATGGATAACAAAAGCAAGAGGCATCCACCAACCATGTACTTGCCTCATCCAAGATAGGTCCGTTCGAGAGATCAAAGGCCGCATCATTCAACTGAAAAGAGATAAAAGTGATGCAGAAATCCCCACATTATGATGAACGAAGCTAAATTGGGCGATCTTACATCAAGACGGAGATCGCGAGGGAGCTTCGACAGGTAATCCGGAGGGAGAACGAAGCTATCCTGATTTAGGTCACCAACCATCACAAAAAGGCGAAAGAAAAAAAATCCATCTTTCTGAAACTGAAATCCCGATTGAATCAAAATGGGAAATTATTCGTTACAGCTAGGTCACGGAGGAGGGGGAGTAGATCCTCATCGTCGCCTCCTCCTTGTCCGTCTCCGCTGCTGTCACCGCCGCCCGATTTAGCGAAATCGGACTCCGCGAGGGCGAGGCAAGCGAGGGCTCCACGCCTCGTGGGATCATTGCGCCACGGGAAGGATCGGTCCAGGACGCCGTGGGGGATTGGGAAGCATGAGGACAGCGCGAGAGAGGAGCGGAGCGTGGAGGGAAGAGGAGGAGAGACGAGCAAAGACGCCATTTTTACTCCTCGCTTCTGTTTCTGCTCTGATGCGAAGCAGCAGCCGTCAGCAATCTGAAGCCCTATCCATTTCCTTTTATAGTGTTCATTTGAATTTTTTTGGTTCACAAGTTTTTCTTTTAAATGCAAAGTTTTCTCTCTTTTATTTTTTATAATGTAAGTTTCCGATTTCGTCTATCGAATAAATTCAGTGCACGATGAGATTATGTGTATTTATCGATAATCTCCTACAATCTTCCATTCTCATTATCTTACAATGGCAAATTAAAATGTTTTAGATTTCGGACAATTCGTCAAAGTCCCCTGCCTCCATGAACACCCGCAACCAAAAATCTATTCCATCATCTTCTTTGCCATTCGACGAGAATAGTAGAACCATGCCAATGGATCATTCCGAAAGGGGTCATTTTCGGCAAATGATGCATCTAGCCATAGACTATCCTCAATATCGGAAAACTCACACGAAGAAACCGTAGTCATAGCCTCTTCTTTGACATCTACACTACTAGTTTCACTTGCTTTGTTGAACAAATTGATGTCAGGGGTCGAGGCCTCACTTGAAGGACTGACTCGGGGACGCGGGACCGTGACTCGGGCAATCCAATTCTGGTTCGATTGGTTTAGTTTCAAAATCGGACTTTGTTGCATTGGCACGACACTTGGGTCTAGAGGCTTGCACAATTTGATTCGGTTCGACTCGCTTCTTCAAGTGAGTGTGCCATACATTCTTGATCTCATTGTCTGTTCTTCCAGGGAGCTTTGATGCTATGGCCGACCACCTGACAACAAAATGACAGAATCAAAGTTGTGATTAAAATAACTCTTAAAATTTTTGATTTCAGGATGTTGAACAGTGTGCTAGTTGTATTTTAAATCAACTTGAAAGACTACAAATTCTTGGTAAATCCAAACCAAGAAAGAATCTTTTGGATGCTTTTCAGTTTTCACTATCCTATTACTCAATTCGACTTCGCGATATCTATCACATTCATCTTCAATCATCAAGCAATATTCGTCTCAATTAGTTGAGGTCGACTATAGTAATACTCACTTGTTGCCAAGAATCTCATGCAACTTGATTATGGTCTCTTCCTCCTCCTTGGTGAAGTTCCCTCTTTTGATATCCGGCCGGAGGTAATTCATCCACCGAAGCCGGCAACTCTTCCCACACCTCAACAGCCCTGGAGTTATCAGAATCAATCATGTCACAAACTTGGTTCTTCAGACTCAGAAAACACTTACACTTTGCCAAACTAACTGAAACTGAACTGTTTTAGTATCGTAAACTTTCGAAGTTAAAACCTTGTATTAATCTTCAAATTAAGTATCACTTTCAGTTTACCAAACCAACTGAAAGTTCGAAACCTTGTGTTATTAATCTTCAGATTCAAAGATACTGAAACTTAAACTGAAACTGAAATGTTGAAAGAAATCTTGTATTGATTGATCTTCAAATTCAGAAACACTTCACTTTACCAAACCAACTGAAACTGAAACTGCAATGTTTTCATATCTTAAACTTTTAAGTTAAAACCTTGCATTAATCTTCAAACACACTGAAACTGAAACTAAATTGTTTTCATCTCAGAAACTCAAGAATACTGAAACTGAAACTGAAATGTTTTCATCTTAGGAACTCTAAGTTGAAAGAAATCTTGTATTGATTGATCTTCAAATTCAGAAATGAAACTGAAACTGAAAGGATTTCATATCTTAAACTTTTAAAGTTAAAACCTTGCATTAATCTTTAAACACACTGAAACTGAAACTAAATTGTTTTCATCTCAGAAACTAAAGAATACTGAAACTGAAACTGAAATGTTTTCATCTCAGGAACTCCAAGTTGAAAGAAATCTTGTATCGATTGATCTTCAAATTCAGAAACACTTTCAGTTTGGCAAACCAGCTGAAACTGACATGTTTTCATCTCCGAGACAAAAGAGCAAGCAAACAGAAGGCACATATAGAACAAGTACCAGCTTGTTTAGGCAGAGCTCTCCAGTTGTCATGGCCATGCTTCTCTATGTAAGAGACGAGCAGCCGGTCTTCCTCCGGAGTCCATGGCCCCTTCTTCAGACCCATCTTCTCACAGCAAGGAGCCCTCACCATGTTGCAGCAAACAACAAGTTGAACCTCACTCTAAACTTCACAAACAAGAGAAAGGATATGCTGCATATATATATACAAACAGTTGGGAATCATTTGGTGGGCTGCGATCTCAGTCATTTTTAAAAATATATGCTTTTTTGTTTTTGCTTTTTGTTTTGTGTTTTTTCCCTTGAGAGGGAAGAAGTCTTGGGATTGGGTGGAGATTAGTCAAAGTGACAAGAGGCCACTCGATTGACAATGAGTCTTTGGTTGGTAACACAGAATGACTGAGTGCAATGTATGATGGAAGTTGACAAGGATAGTAAGTTCTCTTGTTTGATTTTCAAAAGGATAATAGTTTTTGATTAATCGATCCCTCCGTTCTAATATTCTATCAGAGAGTTATCGGTATTTATTAAAGCTTTTCGTGGATCGAATGACAAAGACAATGTTGAAAAGAGGATTTTTTTTAAGATGGAAAGGAACTTTTGATTCGTATAGTAGTGGGAGAAAAAGAAAGATTTCTCATTCTTTGACCGTAAAGGGATTAAGTGGAACAAGATTGATCGAGTGATAAAGTTGTGGAAACACTTTCTATTTTTATATTTTAGATTTTGATCTTATAAAATAATAAATGGCTAAGAGGTCAAATAGATTAAGTGGCAAGTAGCTAAGAGGGTGGATTGTTGAATCGAGCACAAGTTACACGGGTAGAACCGATGGCAAAGTCATTGGGTCGATCATGCCTAGTTGAGTTGAACAAGATGCACTGAATATACACAAGTTATACTAAACAAGTCGAATGAGCTATAGTCAAACTATCATAAAGGTAGTTAGACCAACAACTATTGACTTCGTTGGGTTATGCAAGCATGATGAATCAATTGCTATACACAAGTCAAAATAAGTGACAAAAAAAATATTATTTATTATTTATTATTTATAATACTCCTATGAACTCAATATAAAAAAAATATTTTATATTTTATTCCATTTCATAAATCAAATGAAAAAGAAAACTTATTTCTATCTTAAACTACGAAATGCAAGATTATCAATTTAAGGAATAAATAATTTTTATCACTAAAGTAACATTGACCAGAATCATAAAATAGAAAAAAGGAAACGTGTCCACGCGGCTTTGTCTGAAAATCGTAATAAAATTATGTTTTTTTTTAATAAAACACACGTGTTGTCGTTCTCTATTTCTATTATCGGGCAGACAACGACTCACTGTCTATACAAAAAAACAATTTCAGCACGTGATAAAATTTCAACGGACGATATCCAACGAAATAAACAAATTTCCAAGGTCAACAAATCAGAAAGTGGCGTTTGCTTTGTCAAATTAAGTGTGCTTCCGTACGAAAAGTCAATTTTTACTTGTTCTATTAGAGTGTCAGTCTTGTCCCCGAGGCAATGGTGTCACGGTAGGACATCGAATTGTCACCCAGGTACTTACGGTTTGATTCCTAATTATGATGTATTTGTAAAAATTTTTCTCCAAATGGGGAGCGCAATCAAAGGATGTTGGGCGTCTGAGTTGACCGCTGTATGCACTTCCCGATTTACTCTGGTAGTCAGTGAGAAATTTTCGTGGGACCGGATCAGCCACCTCAGAGATAGTCAATCGAGCTAATTGAGATTTGTCATTTTTTATTAGAGTGTCAGTTTTACTCTATATTATAAAAAATTATTTCTTTAGATTCATAATTATTAAATCATACAATAATAATTTTATCGAATCTAACACCCATTGATCGGTTAGGATAAGTCGGTTGAGTCATTTGGTTCACCACTCTTAGCCACGCACCGGTTCGGCTCGCTTGCCGGTTGACCGAGACAAGGACTAAACCGGCTCAAAACCCAAACCACTATGTGATTGGGCCTTTAATGGGCTATCCGGTTCGGCCGCAGAACTAGGCGAGCCTCGACCGACGCGCTGGCTGTTCTGTGAGTTGCCCAACATCAATTAATTAATTATTTTTTTACATTGAAAAAAAATATAATATTTTTTTATAAATAATTCTGTTAGATTACTAAATAAGTAATTTCTGTGATAAAAAATGCCCTTTATTTTTATTATTGTAAAAAAAGATATCTTATTTTTAAAAATATTTAAAAAGTACTCTATCTTTTTTTTTAATTTGTAAAAATATTCTTATTCAAATATTATTTTAGCAGTTTTAGTTATAATAATTTTAATTAGATAATAATAATTTTGGCTAAAATTTATTACACATATAATAACTCGACTTTCAACGGTTTAAATTTCATATAAAATATCAATATCCTTTTACACAGTTTAAATTTTATATAAAATACTTCAATATCTACTTAAGTGATGTTCAATGAGATTTTAGAATATAAAACTTGTCTATTACTGATTTCAAATCTATTTTCTCAGATAATTATTATTCTATGTAGAGAATTATGCAATCGAAAAGTAAATCATCATCCATCTTTTTACGATGTATCATTTTGAGAAATTTCATGGCAGAAAAGGTTCTCTCTGCTGTTGCAATTGATACAGAAAGAGTTAATGCAAGACGAATCAATCTCTGAACCATAACATAACTCTCAACCTTTTTGGTCATAATTATTTTTCTATATAATATAGAAAGAGTAGAAATTTGTTGAAACTCAGGATCACAAACTATGTTAAGTTGATAGTGTTCTAATTCAGCTTTCAAAGCATGAATTTCTTATTGAGTGAAATTAATAGGATAAAATTTTGATAAAGCTTGCAAATGTCACTCACATTAATTTTTTTTAAATGAGACAGTAGGATTTAAAGCTGAACAAAAAGCAAGAAGTTCCATTGTTGCCTCACTGAATTTATAATTTAATTTCATCATTTAAAAATCTATTGTAGTATTAAAAATATCATAGTGATAATCATATTCAACTGTGACATGATCTCGTTTTTGACAATAACGATTAACTTTATAACCACGGCTCATATTAAGTATTTCAATATTATATTGTTCATAAAAAGCTTTTACTTTCTCAAAAAGTCCATTCCAACCATCTTTTCTAAATTTTAGAAGGATAACTTTTGTGGTTGAGATAAATATTAAAAGCATTCACAATGTCTTGTAATTTATTTTGTAAAGCTCGACAAAGAATGTCAGTGATTTCTAAGATATTTTCTATAAAAAATAACACAAATATAAATTCAAAACTCATAATTACTTTGCATAAACCACTAATTTCCTCGCGTATAACACCATTTGACCATTTTCACTGAAATTTCTAAGGATCTTACAAGTTGCTGCATACATGTCTATCAAGTTCTTAACAGAATCATAATAAGAACTCCAATGAATAGCACCAGGTCTATGCAATATACCAACTTGATTAGCCTTTATACCAGACTTACGCTTACCAAAAGCCAACATATATGCAATCTCTTTTTGTCGAGCCAATTATAAATCATTAAGAAAAGAATTACTACATCGAAGGCACATCCTTAGCAACTACAATCAGGGAATGTCTCAGCAATACACAGAGTTCTTGTTATCCTCTGTAGCGGTTGGATATCCCTATTTTTCACAAGTCCTTTGGCTTAAATAATAAAGATTCATGATCATTCTTTCTGAAAAGGAACTCCATTGTGGCACTAAAAGATGTGATTCTTGATCTGTTTGGTTTTTTCAGAAAATATTTTTCTGCGTCTCATTCAACGATTTTATATTCAATATCACATGCAAATATTAGTGAAGATTTAAAAGTTTTTTTCTTCTAAAAATAAATTGTTTGCAGGGAATTATTCGAAATTACTCGGCTTCATCTAGATTCGAACTCTTATTCTCTTCTATAAATATGTTCTATCATAACTAACTCAGCTATGCTACGAGGACTATCATGTGTTATCTGTTGAACTTATCATTGATGTTATCTTCTTCAATTCATTGAAGCTTGAAATTAATAACCAGTTAGATGATGAGTCGTCCTCGCACAGTTGAATCATTAATTTGGCATTCATCCTTGCAATAAATGCCCTTCAATGAGATTAAATGTATTTTAATTCCATAGTATTTGATAGTTGCTTGTAATAATAAAATCGTTGTCGTGTGATGTTATGATTTTTTAAAAAAGTATTTGATAGTTATTGTTCTTCATTTTAATTATTTAAAAATGAAATTAGAAAATCAGTTATTTTTAAATTACTGAAATTAAGAAAATTTCCTTAATAAATATCAAAAGCTTTCAAATAATTTCTATTAATTAGTTTCATATTTTTAATGTTTTTTTTCAAACTATTATTTGCTAGTTGGTGACGCAACCAATTCTAACGTTTGTAAATAATGTTCAAAATGAATTTTTTTCACTCAATTACGACCTTTTTCCTTTTTTTTGTAATAAAAAATGGAATCCACTTCAGTAGTCTCACAACTATATATCTATGAGAAAGTAAATTAAAAAACTATAGTTGTTATTAGAGGGAGGACATTGTCTTGATTTCGTTGAAATTCGACTCAACCATGTCGAGGATCCTTTTTCCCCTTCTTAAATGCGAATAAAACATGAATGTTATTTTAATTTGATGTTTAAATTTTTATTTTTTTAAAAAAACTATATATATATATATATATATATATATATATATATATTGATAATTGAATACATGTGCAAAAGTTCCAAGCGTGTAATAAAATTATAAAGTCAATTTAATAATAATATATTAAATTAATAATATACTAAATTAGTTATAAAATTTAATATATATATATATATATATATATATATAATATCTTATCCAAGTAGTTGTGAATATAGTTGTTAGAAGATAGAGCACCATTATAGCAAGATATTTTTTTATTATTAATTTAATAAAATTATTTAAATTTAATTACAATTATTTCAATTTGGTTAAGATCATTTTAATATTATTATAATAATTATGATTATCACCGGTATCACTTATTCCATATTGTATTACAAAATAATTTTAAAGTAATTTTAATTAAGTTGAAATAATATCGATTAATTTAATAAATAATATTTTATTTTATATGTATTAATTTTAGTAAAATTGAAGCAATTTTGCTATATATAACTACCACGATAACGATATTTATTGATAATAAAAATAAATAATCATCCTTTCAATTTTTGCCCTAAATACTTATTTTTTTAAGAAATAAAAATATAATTAAATTAAATGGATGTCTCCTCATTTAATAATTATTTATAATTTTTAAAATAATTAAATTTGTTTTTTTTTTAAATTTAAAATTTACGCCGTCAACCGGTTGCCGTACCAGCTCGCACCGCCTCGCGACTCCTCCCTCGTCGTCTTCCTCCTCTTTCGCCTCCTCCTACTCCTCTTCGACGTCGGCCAGCTACTCGTCGCCTTCCCATTCGAGCAAGCAAGATAAAGCCACTAAGCCACGCCTTCGCTTCCCTTTCGTCCCCGCAACGCCAACGAATTTGACTCCTTGGAAGTTGGAGCCGTCCGTCAGCGTCCAGCGATGGGGAGCAGAGAGGGAGGGGGCGAGGAGGAGAAGGTGGAGGGGTGGCTGTACCTCTTCCGATACAAGCGATTCGGCCTGCACTACCCCCGCAAGCGCTACTTCGTGCTCGACCGCCACCGCAACGCCCTCGATTGCTACCGGGACGTGCCAGACGACGAGGCCCAGGTAGGATTTCTCTGCGATCCTATGCGATCGTAATCACTTCTCGGACTTCGTCGCATTGTGAATGGATTAATGGACATGGCAGAAGGAGTTTGGAGAGGGATGGGGAGGGAAAAGGTAGGATCTTGGATGGCAATGATTAGTAGTTTGCTCGCGCCGTTTGAAATCTAAATGGATTAGGTACGAGGAGAAAGGATCGATTTTCTTTTAGGTTTGGGTTTTTTAGTGCTTAAATACCAGCAAGGTTTTATATTTTTTTACAATTTTTTAGGATAGTTACTAAATCTAAGCATGAACTTCAATGTTTTAACGAATCTAGAACAAACATATACTTTCAATTTTGCAACAAATTTAAGATTTGTTAGTTTAATTATTTGGTTAAAAGTTAAAATTCTTGTTTACTCTAACAATCAAATAATTTATACTAGTATATTAAATGTGTAAAAGGATATTTGAAAATTTGTGTAATGTGCTAAGTTGATACTATGATAGATTTGTTGTAAAATTGAAAGGATGTGCCTGCATATATTATAATTGAAAGTTTTCG
>NC_133863.1:15722140-15782871 GCF_044706935.1 Curcuma longa
CATCAAAATGAACCCGAGATCCTCTTGTTCCGTTGATGCATCCTTGTGATAAAAAATCACACAATTTGTTCATAACAGATCATGGAAAAATTTATCACACTTTTGTCAAATGCAATTGAACTATAGCATACTTTTATTAAATAAACGTTTGCACATCTGTCAACATGATGATTTCATATTCTCTTAGTTTGCTCAACACAAACTTTTGCATATAGAAAAAATGCTCATACAATTAGGCAACTCATAACAACAACATGTCCTACTTCTATATCACATATAAAAGAAAAATAACTTGTACGAGTTTTCACAAGTGGCTCTGATACCACTGTAGGGAATCCTATGCAACAAAAATCAAACTTACAGCGGAAAATAGGATCTCTTCCGTGATCAATGTGAAAAATTGATCTATGAAATCCTATATAATAGGGTATACCTTTGATGCATGCCCTTCGCTTATCCCACTCGTCCAAAGGTTGTCGGATCTCGACACGTTCAAGTGTCTGTATCTCTATGTGTATCCACACTAACACTCACTTTTGGAGGAAATTTGGTTGTGCTAGCAACCTCTCTTGTGATGTGCTCGGCCAAGAAGAAGAAAGGGAAGAAGATGAACACTCTTTAAGTTTTTAGAAGAAAAACTCTTTTATACTCATACCATGAATACCAAAGGTTTTTAGGCTTTTGATATTCTTTCATCAATGCATGATTACTCCTATTAATCATGCATGATAACTTCCATGCAAGATAACTTTCTCTTCTTTAATGCATGATTAATCCATATTTATCATGCATGATGAATCAAAATCCATTCATCAACTTGGTTTAATTTGAGTTTAACTCAAATTCAACCACCTTGAGTATAACTCAAATCTAGGTCATCCAATGAGCTTAATTGTTCCTTTAATCAAACTAAAACGAACCCATCTCTAAATAGAGTGTTATTTATGTGTGACTCAATAGGCTCTCGTTACATTGGCAATGTCTCTAAAATCTATTTTAGAAACATAAGCAATGACTGACATCTAGCAATGCATCATTGCTACCTAAGTGACAAAAATATCGAGATCCGACATAACCTTTGTGACTATGATAATGTATGATCATGTCCTTCTATCCTCGATATCTAGATTAATCAATGAGGTATAAACTATGCCATCATCTTATCAATCTTTATGTTTCTTGATCCCCAAGTAGACTCACTCAAGTAAATGAGCTTAATATCTCATATTGACTCATTTAAGCATGATCATGCATTTTGTGGTGCTACTCTATCAAGAGGCCGCAAGATATCACTCCCGTTATATGGGAGGGATAGATCTCATCTACATTACTCACTTCCCTCCGCATAATTCATTATATATCCAGTGATCGCCTTTATAGTCCACCCTATTACGGGTGACGTTTGACGACATCAAAGTACATAACTCCTTATGTAGGGAACCGTAGTGAATTCAGGTCTAAGGACTATTCATACCAATAGTCACATGAGAAAGTTTATGACACTCATATAACGATCCATGAAATTTTTTCATGGCGAGTCAATTCAGTATACATTCTCTAATGTATACCTATGTGTCAACTCGATATCCCATATCCATGATTTGTGAGATCAAATTATCTAGTTGACCTACATGCTAGTCTCAATGCATTAATATCATCCTTGAATATCAATGCTTGACTAGGAATAATTAAGAATAGTATTCTCTACATCATCTCACTATCGATTCAAACAATCGATATGATGTAGATTAGAACTAGCTACCCAAAGACGTTATTATACCTAGTTATTTGACACAAACATAAAGTAAGTATAATAACCAAAAACCATGTCTTTATTAATAATAGAGTATGATATAAAAGTCCCTAGTCAATCATCACATAATTAGCTCTAGGACTTCTACTAACAGTCAAGATGCTCGATCAAGGATAGACTTCATCTTGCTGACATGGCAGAAGATAGGCTTCGTCAAGATGATGTAGAGATCGAATAACAACACAAAGCAAACTTGGTGACATTCAGGAGATGTGAAAACCCAATTCAAGTGACCGGAAGAGCCAAGTCAGCTATGGAATTAAGATGAAAATTTGACGTGGTAGGTTCAATCGATTGGAAAAGGTGTTCGATCGACTGATAAACTAGATCTAGATCTAGTTATCGAGGCGATTAGTCAACGGAACTAGGGGATCAATTGATCGATAACATCCTATAAAAGAAGACTCAAAACATCAACTTATACACTCTCAAGCTCTCATCTCATGCTCAAAGAAACTCGTGTGCATAGTTTTTCTCTCCAACAACCAACACTAAAGTTCCTAATCACTTGTTGTCAGTAACTTGTCTTTAAAGTTGTCTTACATTCATTTCTTAAAGGTACAGTAAACTGTTATCAATTTTTTTTTTGTAAGAGGTTTTCTCTACCTCTGAAAAGCTTTTTAGAAAGGAGAAATTTAGTATTTGCCTACTGTATGAGATCCACGATCAGATTATAGGCCTTAAAGTAGTAGTCCTGAGGGTTGTGAACCAAGTAAAAATTACTTGTGTGATTTTGTATCTCTTTCTTATTTTTGCTTAGTTCTAACTCTCAAAAAGATTTCAAATGATAATTTTACCAGTGATATTCACCCACCATCTATCGCTTTCAATGATCCTTTAATGAAAGATTGAATATTAGGCATATGGATGAAAGTCTGAACAAGTCAAGGAGGGCTAGATACTAGGTATGTGGATGAAAGTCCTAACAGATTATGGAGGACCGAATGTTAGACATGTGGAAGTGAAGTTTTGATAGGTCATGGCAGACCTAATGCTAGGTATGAGAAGTAAAGTCCTAGTAGGTCAAGATTGATTGGATATTAGTCATGAGACGGGAAGCCCAAATAGGTTAAGGAGGATTGGATGTTTGGCAATAATGAAGTTTTATCAGGTCAAGGTTAATCGAATGTTAGACAAGTGAAGTCCTAACAAGTCAAGGTTGATTAGATATTAAGTGAGTGAAGTCATGGTAGATTGAAGTTAACTGGATACTAGACAAGATGAGAGTTCAGTCCTAGTAATGATAAAATAGAGGTATCAATTAGCAATTGGTTGATGAGCCTAAAATCATGAGTTCAAGTTTTAAGAGGGTTTAGGGTATGATTAATTGACTGTTGTGTTCTAGTAGTTGATTAATTTATCAGATGAATGATGAACTTGGCTGATGATGTTGCAGAGTGAATAGAAAATTTTAAACTTGTCTATGACACTCGACTGATGATGTATTAGTTAATTGATGATGGAATAGCAATTAATTGTTAATGGGTTGGATAGAATCGTTGGGCTAACAGAGTAAAGCTACGTTCAGATTTTGGCAGAGCAATCGACTAATGGGAGCTAGTAATCTATTATTAAGCAATTTCAACCCCGACCTGAAGCATATAAATGAGGATTTCATGAAGGATTTCAAACACTGATTTTTGAAAGTTTTGAGAGGAAGTATTATTGCATTCTAGACATTCAAGAGGTAATCCAAAGCAATCAAAAGCAAGCAAAGTAAAAAATTTGTTATTGTAAAATTGTTTCATTTGTTTAGTTTTTATTTGCTATTGTACCTTTGTATTCTTGTTTGTGTTTCTTGTAAGAATAAAGATTGTAAGAGTTTTCTTCACCTTCCAAAGGTATCTAACAAAGAGAAAGAATAGTGATACTAATGCTAAAACGTCAGACAATGGAGTAGAAATTGAAGATTTTGAAGCACATAAAAATCTCAAGTTTGTGTTTGTGTTATTTTATTTTTATTTTTGCTGCGTATTAATTTCTTTATAGATGAGCATAACAACCGACGAATCACTTTAATTAAGTTGGTATTTTTAAAATAAAATAGTATTTCATATATAATAATTTTGATAAATTAAAATAATTTTATTTTATATTATAACATATATAGTTATATTTATTATAATAGTATTAAAATAAAAATATTTTTTAAAAATATTATTTTGATTTTTTTAAAAAAAAATTATCATCTTGATAAAAATAATAAAAAAGATCCAAAAATCATGAGAGGGATGCTCGTTTGTTTTTTGAAAAACTAATTTGCAGATTTGATTAGTTGAGAGTGGATTCGGCAGGTTTGCGTGGATAAATATTCTCGCTTTCTTTTCCGTTTATTATTTTTTTGTTTTTTGTTACTTATAAATTATTTTTTAAAAGTTTATTGATTTTATTTGGTCGAATAAATTTGTTTTTGACACGGGCAGTTTTGTTTTCACAAGTCAAAACTTAGCGATTGCGAGCAGTGTCCCCAGTTTGAAAGTGGACAGAAATTCTATCTGAGACGGAGACAAAAACTAAAAGAGGCGGCCATTCGCATCGTCATCGATGAAATAAGTTGCGTAACAGACCACGAGAGCAGAAAATTCACAGATTTCTTTCGCCCGTAACACAGATTCTATAAAAGGCGCCATGGCAACGGTGGTAGGGTGTTGCGTCAAAAGTCCTAAAGGAAACGCGTAACGTTGTTGCATCGGCATCTTCCGGGCCTTGTTGGCAGCTACAAGGGCTTGCTCTTGGAATGGAGCTACAGAGCGGCCTTCCGCTGGTGGTGCAGCAGTACGCTGCGCTGCTGAAGAAGAACGCGATCTTGACATGGCGGCACAAGAAGTCGGCGTCGCTCCAGCTCTTCTCCTCCCTCTTCTTCATCTTCCTTATCTTTTGCATCGACAAGGCCATCCGGTCGCGCTTCTCCGACAATACCGCTTACAAGAACGTCCACGACCCCAAGAGCCTCGTCGATCATCCCATCCCTCCCTGCGAGGACAAGTACTTCATCCACACGCCATGCTACGACTTCCTCTGGAGCGGCCACGACAGCGCCCGCGTCTCCGCTATCGTCACCGCCATTATGAGGAACAACCCCGGCCGACCGATTCCCCGCGAAAAGGTCAACGCCCCCATCTTTCTCTCTTTTTGCCGTCGAAATTGAAATCTCTACCTACAATATTTTGTTTTTGTTTTTTCTTTGTACCCTTGGAGTCGAAACCAACTTAGCTTCTTCACGAATCGAGTTACACATTCGAAAATTTTGTTTTACATTTCTTTCTTTTTCCCACGGATGTTTAAGGACAATAACCGATTGATGCTGTCGTTGATTGATGAGTCACATCCCAAAAGTTGATAATTTTTCATGCCCAACTCGTTATCATCTGCTTTTCTTTTATAACGGAGGCATATAATAAAAAAAAAAAAATTGGCACGCTCTTGGTGATCACCTTTTTGTAAGTGTTTTCAACTACTTCTAAATGAGCTACTGCTCATAAATATCATAGGTCATGTCTTTTGGAACTCCTGATGAAGTGGATGCCTGGCTTGAAAGTAATCCTATGCGGTGCCCAGGTGCCTTGCATTTTGTCGAGAGAAATTCTACTGTTATAAGCTATGGGATTCAGACCAACTCCACTGCTGTGGGTAGAAGAGGAAATTATGAGGATCCTACTTTCAAATTTCAAATTCCGCTTCAAGTTGCAGCTGAGCGTGAAATTTCTAGGCACTTGATTGGAGGTTGGTATTGCATAGATTTCCCAACTATTTGTTAATTTTTGAATTCTTGGTGATTCATGCTTAATAACTCTAGAACTAATTGTTTCAATTCAAAAGGAAAAAAAAGAAGCTAATGACCATATTCATTGCTTAAGCAAAGCTTGTTGATTGAATTACTATTCTAAAATTTGTGTGTCAATATAGAAAAGTCAAAATCTATTGAATTGTATTAGTAAACACACCATTTAGGAGTGAAGTGTTGATTTCGGAGGGTATTCTAGCCCGCCTATTTGTGAATGTATAAGGATTCACCCATTTATGAACCATTTGTGTTTGCCACTCAGCTAGTCAAGTTGATGGTGATTGTTAATAAGGAGCTTCAGAAGTTACTGAATTGAGCACAGATATTACTCAATGTCAATGTCCATTGGTTGATTGATGGCTTATACCATCCTCAATTCAGTTTGGATATAGCTTAGTAAGATGATATGGGCGGCATGAGTCAGTTTTGCTTTCTGAATACAATGAGAACATTTTGGTCCATGACATATGTATGCAAGTCTAGTATGGTTTGGCATTATTTATATTTCTTCTGTAAGCTCAGATTAATCTGACAGATCTGATGATACTTCCATTGATTTTTTGTAGTTGGCTAACTTAATTAAATGCTTTCTCTCTTTCATTCTTTCTTTGTGCTATTAATTGTTTTCTCTCCTTTGGTAATCTCTTAGAAGTAAGACCCAAAGCCCAATATGCAGTTTATTGCACTTTCTTGATCTGAACACCAAAATGTCTATTTAATGGCAACCTATGTCTCTATTAAGTTATTAATATTGTTCCTTGATTCTGTAAGAGGCCTGATCAAAATTGCCACTCCAATTAAGTATTTGATTCACTAACTTTTTGTCTTACACTTTTTTCAGTGTATTGGGTCATACTCATTGATCTTTTTTTACTGTAGATTCAAATTTTAACTGGACAATGGGTTTTAAAGAATTTGCTCACCCAGCCACACAAACTTTTTCAGCTGTTGGTACTGCAGGGCCAACCTTTTTCCTTGCTATTGCTATGTTTGGATTTGTATTTCAAATTAGTTCCTTGATTCTAGAGAAAGAACTTAAACTTCGTCAGGTAATTATTATTGTCACAATTATCATTATCAATTCTCTTTCAGCTATCTGAATGTACAGCTTGTAACTAGAATATGGTATTGTTCTTATGGAATTTGCAGGCTATGTCCTTGATGGGTTTATATGATTCTGCTTATTGGCTATCTTGGTTTACATGGGAAGCATTTCTTACATTCTTGGCAGCACTTTTTTCTGTCCTTTTTGGGATGATGTTTCAGTTCAACTTTTTCTTGAATAACAGCTTCACTGTTCTGTTCCTTGTATTCTTCCTTTTCCAACTTAATATGGTACATTCTTTTTCTATGGAAAACATTTTCACATGCCAGTGTTTAATATTCAGGCATTCTATTAAGCTATTTTGTGCTTGTACCTTTTGCAGCTAAGTTTTGCTTTCATGATATCTGCTTTCATTAGTAAGTCATCATCAGCCACTACTGTTGGGTTCTCAATATTCATTAATGGTTTTCTAACTCAGGTAAAGTTCTTTTGCCAATGATCTTAAGCTTGGAAGTGCTGGTAGTTCTGCAAATTGACAATGAAATAGATACTTTTTGATACAGCTAGTCACAATCTTTGGATTTCCATATGACGACAATTTCTCAAATCTCTATCGAGTTATATGGTCATTATTTCCCCCGAACCTTCTCGCAAAAGCTCTTGATTTGCTTGGTAGTGCTACGGCTACCTCAGAGGATGAAGGAATTAGTTGGCGTAGACGTGGAGAATGCCCTAGCCGTGAATCCGATTGTGTGATAACAATTGTATATTCTGAATCCATTCTTAGTATATAGGTAGAATCCTCACTTAGGAAATTAAGGAACTGACAATCTTTATTTAACAGGATGACATCTATAAATGGCTTATATCAACATTCTTTGTGTGGTTTCTTTTGGCAATCTACTTTGACAATATAATTCCTAACTCCAATGGTGTGAGAAAACCGATTTTTTATTTCTTGAGCCCCTCATATTGGATTGGGAAAGATGGAAACAGGGTCGTAGGTAAGGACATATAAATTTTGCTCTAAATTTTTGCTCCCTTCTTACTGAAAATTCATAGAGTTCATACTGCATGTTACATCACAGAGGGTGGTCTCTGTAGCTGCTTTAAGTCGATCCCTCCATCAGATGATTCTGCTTCTACTGATGAAGATGTCTTGGAGGAGGAAACTGCTGTGAAACAGCAAGCTGCTAATGGAGATGTTGATCCACAGGTTGCAGTTCAAATACGTGGCCTAACCAAAACATATGCTGGCACTAACAAAATTAGTTGTTGCAAGTGCCAAAGGTCTCCACCATATCATGCTGTCAAGGTGCTTTTTATTTTTCTCCATTGGACTGAATAGTCTGTTGTATTACTTTTCAACATTGCAAATGTATTTGTTAAAATTCTTCTGATTAAACAAACGAAAGCTTTAGGGAATATGGGTTAACTTTGCAAAAGATCAGCTGTTTTGCCTTCTTGGACCTAATGGAGCTGGGAAGACTACTGTGATTAACTGTCTTACTGGTATTACACCTGTTACAGGAGGAGATGGTAAGCTATTTCTTGTGTTTGACTTTTTGTATATAGTAAAGACCATGAGCTAATTCTGTTTACCCACAGCATTGATTTACGGATATTCTGTTCGGACTTCATCTGGTATGTCAAGTATTCGAAGAATGATAGGTGTTTGTCCCCAGGTTTGGCTTGTTTGCCTGCTAATTCAACGTAAAATCCATGTCTGAACTGTTGAACCAAAAACTAATAACCCTTTGATATTTTGTTCCTTTTTTTGGCAGTTTGATATCCTATGGGATGAATTATCTGGTAAAGAACACATGCATCTATTTGCTAGTATTAAAGGTTTGCCTCCATCTACAATAAAGTCGGTAGGTTCTCAATATCCTTGAATTTCGTCATATCTACTATATTAATTCATATAGTTTCCATTGTTGATTAGTATAAATTTGAGGAAGGTCTATCTGAGAAAATATTTTATTTTTCATTGGGAGAGTGCTATGATTTGCAAACTATTTTTTTTTGTAGAGGATTTTTCATTCTTCAAATTAATTAGGGTTTTATACTTCTATGGATCATGTTGATACAGGTAGCTGAAAAATCATTAGCTGAGGTAAAACTTACTGCTGCTGCTAGTGTTAGATCTGGAAGCTATAGTGGAGGGATGAAACGTCGGCTTAGTGTTGCTATTGCACTTATTGGAGATCCGAAAATGGTCTTTTTAGACGAACCAGTACGTTACTATGAAAATTTACTTTTTCTCATAACTAGTTCTATATTTTTACCTTAGGGTTCTTCATATAATCTAATTTCTGCCTGTTTTAACAGCAGCAATACATATGTTTATGAGCAATTTAGGTTTCAATTTCGTGTTCTATACTTTATACTTGGTCAATATGAACTACAAGGTGCATAGTGACAAGAGGTTGAAGATTACCACTAGCCATCTTTGGCCACAACCAGGCATATATTTCCATTATTGATATTGGCGAAACTACCGTGACTTGCCAATTAGTTTGACATTGAACATTGTTGGTTTCTCAAGCCTTTACCGTAGTTTAGGCTTATTTCTATGGCAAACTATGGTTATCAAAGGTTCCTAAACCTTTCCATGATTGTATAATGGCTGTGGTTGGAACAAGGAAACATGGTATCAAGGTGGATCAATTCCTAATCTTGGTGAAGGGAACTAAGTATGCACTTGATAACCCATATTTTGGTATCAAAATCTCCTCATTTAAATCTTAAAGCCTCTATATCTTAGTTTGTCACTCTTATTAGCTTGAGTATGCATTGTGGCTATTACTATAGGCCTAAAAATTGATAGACCACTTTCTCATGCCATTTACTTATGTGCATTGGACAAACAAAAATGACCTAAGCTATGAATATAAAGTAGGTGTAGAATTTGATTGGCTTACCACTAATCCTAAAAGTTCGCTTTAATACTATGCTAAATTTGATTCACTAACCATTAATTACTAAAGCTTAAGCTATTAGAAAAGCAATCATCCATATATTTATGCTCGTAATAGATAAATTACAAGTATTTGAGAAATATTGATTTTATTATTTCCCAAAAAGATTGGAATTCATTTTTATCAGGTGAGAAATAGTAGTATCTAGTATCAAAATGTTAGTATTGAAATCTTGATGTTTGATACTGTAAAATGGGGGTAATTGAAGAGTCCAGGAATCAAGAGACTCAGATAAAGTAAATTTATGAAATGAAGATATTTAAATTTGTAGAGCAACAAAAGGGGGAAAAAATGCACAGAATTCACTTCTCTGTTCTATGAATAATTGTTAAGTAAATGATGGACGAAGCAAGTTGTGACATTTGGGGGGGAGGGGGGGGGGGGGGGGGGGAGCGAGTGGACGAAGTCACTAGCTGAGATAAGAGTTTGATCAAATTTTTCCGTAACCTTGTCAATTTACTTGTTATGGAGGAGAAATAGATTGATCTAGTAGAGAGATCTAGTTGTTAGGGGTAGAGACTTTTCAGGTTAAGGTGCAAAGAGTCTAAGAAATAGGATGCACAAAGTACACTATCCTTTTCTATGAATAATAGTTAAATGATGCATGAAGCAAGTATTGATGTAGGTGAGCCTGTTGACAAAATCACTAACTGAGATATAATCTCAAAGAATGGGACTTTAGTGGCAAGACTCTAAATAATAAGGTATAGTCTCAGAATGTGGGATTACCCTGAATGATGCAACCAGTGGATCTAGAGCAAGGATTGAAATCTCGTGCTGTATCGCCCGATACGCACGAAAAATTTTGTTCCGCCGCGGCACCGGCACAGCGCCGGCACATGAATTCCGGCCGGGCGGCGTCGCCGGCCCCGGGCGGGCGTCACGCGGCCTCGGTGACGCTCCTGAGTCGTCGCGCCTCGCGGCCTCGCCTCGACGCTCCTGAGGCGTCGCGAGGCCTCGGCGACGCCTCCTGAGGCATCGCGCCCGGGCCGCCGAAGGCGCCGCTCAGGGCCGGCGATGCCGCCGGAGGTGCCGCCCGGAGCCGGCGATGCCGCCGGGGCCCCACGACACTCCGCGCAGGCCGCGTCCGCGTGCACCGATCGCGCGACCGCGCGATGTTTTTCTTTTTTTTTTGTTTTTAAAACTTAGGTTTTAATTAGATTTTAATAATCAATTCCTAGCTATAGTTCAAAGTTATAATTCGGGATAATTTAAATAGGCCTTATTAAAACCTATAAAATTATCAAAAAAATTTTATTTTTTATTTTTAAATATTTAGATTAAATTTTTTATTTTAATTAATATATTTTATATTTTAAAAATACCGAAACTATACCGGCACGGTACGATACGGTACCGAAACTGTATCGTTCCGGTCCAGGACCGAAACTCCGGCACGGCACGGCTCGATATTTTAAACCTTGATCTAGAGTAGAGCTGATCATGCCCAAGTCCAAAAGCATGAACAGAACACAAACAATAAAGAAATCCTTAGTAGTATAGGAAAGACAATTTGCTTAAGAAATGGATAAGAAGGGAAGTTTACCATTGAGTATTAAAGAACACAAATGCTAATCTGGCAATATGTGGGAATTGTGTCTCCCTATTAACTAGTGCTGCTTTAGAAATGTGTATATAAAACATCATGGCATCCACAATATCAAGCAGAAGATGATTCTTGTGCTCAATGATACCATTTTTGTTAGAGGTATAAGAACAAGTGATTTTGTACATGATAGCTTATGAAACAAATAAACTAGTAAAGCAAGACTAGTATACTCAAGGCTATTATCAATGTATAAAATTTTGTGGAAGTAGATATCATGTCTTTACTTCTGAAAAATTTTGAATTCATTGGCAATCTCCAAATGAGTTTTAAGTAAACTAGTGTTGTATAAGAATTAGTGTTCAATAAAGGTAAACATGGAGTGAAAACAAGCATTAACATAGAAATCTTTGACCCAAAATATTAGAATTAATTAGACAAAAAAAATAACTTTGCTGATAATTAGTAGAATGGAAAGATGTGTGACACTGTTTATCAAGCTCACAATCCTCCACTATAATCGAGTTAGGGATGTTAGAAGATTGAAAAATCCTATATTTTTTAGGCATAGATGAATAATTACCACTAGTACAGGTTGATTATCAGTTAGAGTGCATGGAGAAAAATGGTCATGAAGTTGAGAAATAGGTTTTCAGTATTGAAAAAGAGCTTGCAATCCATGCTTATATAGTCTCAATGTGTAGCCATATATTAAAAAATAATTAAAATAATTTCATGGTACTAAACCCATCATTTACAGGTCTATTATTTCTAAATGGTATATCAAGTATAAAATGATAAAGGTGATATTATTTACATGTAACCTCATCAAAGTGTAGGGGTATTCCATGTAACCCCTAAAACATCAAAATGTCTACTTTAGCCATTCTGTTAATTCATGTGGATAAGTTGAAAATATCATTCCATGTTGGAGCTACGATCTATGAACTATGATCTATGATTAGAATGACACCATTTCAATATTATGCCCTTCTAACATTCCATAAGTTAAATATGAAAAATAACATTAAATCAAAAAAAATCTCTTGTTTCATGCAAGAAAACTTGTTGATCATAAGGGATTTTATTAGTTCCTTTTTCTATTCTTCGGATTGTATTAACTTCATTGCCATGCCCTTTGTATTCAATACTAAGGTGGGTGTTTAGATGTTGAAAAGATGTATATGAGATACCTCCAAAATTCCCCATGGTGTAGATATAATACACAAACAATAAAGCGTTTTATCATTTTTATACGTATTCAAAGTTGTTTTGGATGTGTACTTGTAATCAAATGTGGCAAATGTGTTTGCTAGATAATTTGGCTAGTGTTTATATGTAAGTTGATGATGAATATGATGGAGCAACTCATTCTTTGTTTTGTGAGTTTTTCTTTTTTACCTTTACATATTTAGACATAATGATAAATGCACGACAAGCATTTTTTTTGCATGACTAAATGGCAATGTCTTGTCCTTATTCATTTACTAGTTAAAGGAAGTTTATCACACCGTCCAACAAATATCCCTGTTTGTTGCAGACTACAGGTATGGATCCTATCACTCGAAGGCATGTCTGGGACATAATAGAAGCTGCAAAGAAAGGACGAGCTATTGTTTTGACTACCCATTCCATGGAGGAAGCTGACATTCTAAGTGATCGGATAGCCATCATGGCCAAAGGAAAATTGCGATGTATAGGAACTTCTATACGGCTTAAATCAAGATTTGGAACTGGTTATATTGCTAATGTGAGTTTCCACAGTAGTTCACTTGGCCAAACTCCAAATGTTCATGGTGACACACCTGCAAATGGCCCTCATTTTGAGCTTGTGAAGCAATTCTTCAAAGATGTAAAGACCAATATTCTATAAATTATGTTTTTTTTAAAGGTTTTCACTATGAGTATCTGACATTGAAATAAATTTAACAGCGTCTTGATGTGGACCCTAAAGAGGAGAGCAAGTCGTTTCTGACTTTCATCATCCCACACAAAAAGGAGGAGCTTCTCACTGTAATTTTATGTTCATTTAATACTGTATTTACCCTCCATCTGAGACTTGGGTGTTTGTCTAACTTCTTTTTTATTGCAGAATTTTTTTGCTGAGCTTCAAGATAGAGAAAGTGAATTTTGCATTTCTGACATACAACTTGGCCTAACAACACTCGAGGAGGTGTTTCTAAATATTGCTAAACAAGCTGAACTAGAAAGCTCAGCAGCTGAGAGGAACCTGGTCACTCTGAACTTGTCATCCGGATCATCTATTCAGGTTAAAATTAAGGAAATTTTACTCTTTCTTTATGATTTTAAATAACACATGGCTGCTCTGCCCCATATCATCAGTAATTCAGACAATCAGAAGTATTAAAATGAAATTGCACAAATGCAGAAAGAAGAATAAAAGAAAGGCCCCAAATCAATTAATCAATACTTAAATCTCTTCTTGCTAGATTTGGGTGGTATGTTTTCTAATTATTTAATTCGTGAGACAGCATGGTAAACTAAATGACCAACCTGCCGGTCATGATTCGCTATAGAAGAATCTATGTTGGTCAATTGGATTAATTATGCATGCATTTATAAGCTTTGGGGTTTTCTTACAATTGAAGCAATTAGAGCTGTGCTCACTCTTGGCAATTCAAACAGATTCCAAAAGGCGCTAGATTCGTTGGGATCCCTGGAACTGAATCTACCGAGCATCCGAGAGGTCTGATGGTTGAAGTTTACTGGGAACAGGACCACACTGGATCCCTCTGTGTCTCTGGCCATTCACCTGAAACTGACATACCACCAAATTTCCAACCAACTGTGAACCGAAACCCTTCTCGGAGAGAATTACGTGGTGGTGGCCCAGTCGGATTCGTCATACATGCAGATCAAGTTATTCATGGTCGCTGAATATGAAATGTGTGAATCTTGGCGTGCCCTAGATTGCTGCTATTGTTGTTAATATATGAAGTCAAATGAGGATTGTTTGCCCTTTGGGGTATCTTTATGTTTCTACGTTAGTATTTGGACCATTTTTACAGGTGTCTTTTTTTTTTGGGTCTATAGTCTGTTTATTTTATTTGTTGCATTTTACTAAACCGGTAATTTGATTCATAATGCTCAAATCACACACTATAATTTTATATTTATCAATGATGCAATTTTGCCCGAGACATTCAAAATAAAGACTTGGACTGATGAGACTTGGGCACCATTATATCTCCGGTGGTCTACGGAAATTGTTTATATTCATATCAAATTGTTTATACTTTTTTATCTATGATTTTAAGCTCTTTTAATCAGTAAATTATTTTTATCAAAATGATTTGACAACTAAAAGGGACTTAAATTTATACCACATGAGCACCAATTGTATATCTATTAATTTGTATTAATTGTATATCTATTAATTTGTATTAAAAGGGACAATTCATGTTAGATGTTAGAGGAGCATTATTGTATATCTATTAGTTGTCGGGCTATTTTGGCTAAAATGACTTTATGGCAAAAAAGAATTAAATTCGTGTATTGTGGGCAATCATTATATATCTATTAATCTTCTGTGATTGTTATACTTATTGTACATGATTTTGAGTACTTTTGATCGTTAATTTATTTTTGGCCTAAATAGCTAGATAGCTAAAAAGGACCTAAAGTTCATGCTATATGGGTCATTACTACATCTTTAGTGGTCTCCTAAAATATTTGTATTTTTACCCATCAGTTTGCTCCCTCCTGAGCTATCAAGCACAAGTAACTTGAATTTTATTGAATTAGTAGTCTTTTGAACAAATCTTTAGAGTCCTTGATAAGTCATTTTAAAGTGGTTGATTGTTTTAGATTCCAAAAATTTTTCAACGTCATTTCTTAATTTTGTCCTTCGACTAAAGTTAAGTCACAACTATGAATTATCCGATCAATCAAAAGTTGAAGTTGTTTAGAAATTGTATTAATCGTCGTAGCGTAATCTTGCTACAAATAATAATAATAATAATAATACAAGCAACATAATTTTAAATAGCCAAAGACCCCTCAATGTCATCTTCCAAAAATTCCACCAAAACCTTATCACAACTCTAATAGCCATCTTAATAATTTCTATTGGTGAATCGATGATCCTAAGTGATCAAGTATTAGGTTGAGTTCAATGCATTGCATGTGTTTATACATTTCAAAAACATGTATAGTGAAAAAAAATAATTATAATTAATTATTACAACACTTGCAACATACGTATGCATGATATAGCATGTACAAGGCATACTTAAAAATTAAAATTTTAAGAATAGTATTTATTCTAAGTATACCTGACGGATGATGTAGAGCAAGATTGGCGTCAATCAAGCGACCCTATCAAAGCTCTACATTTACCGATAATGCACACCAAGCTCTCGTTTGGACGACTTTCCAAGCCACGAGTCTCATCATCGTCCTCGGTACTAGCCAACAACCAACTACGATTGATACGAGAGAAATCTCTAATATCAAAAAACATGCAACAACACACGTTACGACAGTTTTTTAAGGCTTTTTAACTATCATCGGCAATCATATTCCCGATGTAGATTTCGGTGGTCAATTTTTGATCGCCGATGAAGAGCAAATGATCAAAAATCCTTTCCAGTGAAGATAGAACAATCTTCGACAGCTTCACATGTTGGGATCGTCCTAGTGTAATGCGCGTGTTTATACATTTCGCAAACATGCGCAGCGAAAATATATAAATAATTAACAAAAAATTATTACAATACCAGCATGCATAAACAGGAAATAATAGGTATAAGGCATAACTGGAAATTAAAATTTTTAGAATAATAAATTATTCTACGCATACCTCGCGGATGACATTGAGTGGGGTTGGCATCAATCGAGCGGTCCTTGTCGAAGTTTCGCCTCTACTGGTGATCCATGCCAAGCTCTCGTCTGAACGGCTTCCGAAACCACAAATTGCATCATCATCTTCGGTACTAACCAACGATCGATTTGAGAGAAACTTAATTCTGAAAAACACGCAACAACGTTTGTTGTGATCGTTTTTCGAGGCTTTCTAACTGTCACAGAAAATCGTATTCCAGTTGTAGTTTTCGGTGGTTAACCTTTGACTATCGATTTAGGGTAAATGGTCGAAACCTTTCCGACGTTGGTAGAACGTTCTCCGAAAGCTTCACAAGCTCCCACTGACAAACTCGATTGCAATCTGGTAGCATCTCCAGCATCAACTCTCGGGAAGACACGAATTCCCTATTGTGCCTCAAAATCTTAATTCGGCCAAACCTTGATCCTACCGGTTTAGTTTATTCTCCTCTTCTCGCAGTCATCAATGGGAGAAGGTGACAACCAGGGCAGAAGTTGCGATGTTTGTTTTCTCCTGCGCGATCAGTAAGGAAGAACAACCAAACTCGGGAGAAGAGGTGCACGATCAGGACTAGTCAGTGCTCGGGTAATCACCATTAGCCAAAAGCAAGAAATCATGAATGAGCAAGGAGAAGGAAATCCCAATTTCTTCTCCCTCGCACGGAACAAAACGGTGGCTCGCTTTCTTCTCCCTCGCAAGAAGCAGAACGGTGGCTCGCTTTCTTCTCCCTCACAAGTAGCAAAATAGTGGCTCTCTTTCTTCTCGCAAGAAGCAGAATGGTGGCTCGCTAGACCTTCTCCATCCTACTCTCCCTCGTGCTCGGTAAAGAGAACCGAGGAGGAGAAAAGGAAGGAACGTGATCCTCAATAGGGAAAAATTGCAATCGAACAAGGACGCGCAATCACCAGCCCTCAGAGGCATGACCGAGTGCAGCAGACACGCGGTCGGGCGAAGGCGAGACCAGACCGGGCGGAGGCAGTATCACGAGAACACTTCTCGCGATCCTTGTGCACATCAGCCAGGGTTTGCTACTCGGCTTTCCTTATACCCATGATCCTCCCCATCTCATTGCCAGAAGATCCATGATCGCGAGATCGCGATCCCCCTGTTCACGCAACGTCGGGCAGAGAAGGAAGAAGAGGATCGCGCGTGTGGCTGGTGTGTGAGTAGCGAACTTGAGGGAAAAAAGAAAAACCAAAAAAATAAACTGAGTTCAGCCCTAGTCAATGTAGCGAACCGATCTGATAGCAAATCCGGTTTATTTTGATTTAAATTTAAATCACTTAGTTTACTAACCAAACTATCTCCGATTTGATTCAAACCAGTTTTGATCATTTCGTCTTCTCAAAACGAAGCTCCTCATCTCTTCTATTTTTGCCAAAATATTTTCCATCATGAACCAAATCAAGTTGGTTCAAAACTGAATCATTTGGTTCAATTACCAAACAACCTCTAATTTGAACAAAATCTTTCATTTCATCTTCATAAAATGGATATCATCATTTTGTCCTTTATCCGGTCCAACCAGGCTTTATTTCTCTCATTATGAGAATTCAATTCTCAAACTTATTTTAAGTCTTTCGGAGAACTTGTAATGTGTGTGATCCAATAGGTTCCCGATTATGTTGGTCGTCCGTAATTAACTATTAATTACGGAACGATCATGAGTGTCACCTAGTATAGTACTTCATGATCCCCAATTGATAAAAAAAATCAACAATTGATTTCAAAATAATTTCTAAACCTTTCAATAGCTATAATGAAACATATCTCGTTCCTTTCACTGTCTTATACCCGCTTGGTTCAAGACATGGTCTATATGTATCAGTCCCCCCTAGACTAACTACGTTACACCTAGCTCAAACTTGCTTTCTTGTCCTCTAGATTCAAGTTATTTGTACATGTATCCAAGAGTACCATACTCTTGACATGTTATGCTTTGGCTAAAGACTTTTAGTAACAATCCTGACAAGCGACCACAGGGTATACATCTCCTTTTCAAGGAGCGGTGAATCCTCTATGGGTTATTCAAATACCTTTGGGCACTTCGACTTATACCCAATCATCTCAGGTCCACACCTCCTCGGAGATGTTTGCTTAAAATTTTAAAGTATAAGCTTTCATGACCAAGGTGACTTGAATACCGTAAGTCAAAAAAAATTTGCACTTAAACTACACTAAGATCTTCATTGACATATGTATCAAACCATATAAAGTCTCAAGGTAGGTCACTCTAATGAACTAATTATCTTTAACTACCATCCACATTTAATTCTCAACATCCAATGTCTCCAGCCAGCGAGATCAGCTGCTTGGCTAACCAAAAAGTTCAAAACGCTAGTCTCAATAGAATCGATGACGTCCATCCTCATTGATTCCTCGACTAGGGATAATTTCAATACATGTATAATTACACATGTAGAGATATTCACTATTTGTGATCCAATCATAAATTCTCTCATGATATGAATCATATTGTGGACATTCAGTAAATAAGTTTAATATCCAATCAAACACATTCTGCAGTATTAGTCGTCGAGCAGCAACGATCGATACAAGAGAAAACCCTAATATCGAAAACGTGTAACAACACACGTTACGTTTATATTCGAGGCTTTCTAACTATCAGTGACAATCTAATTTTCATTGAAGTTACGATGTAAGGCACTCGACTGGAACTTTTCCAACGAAGATGGAAAATCTCTGAAAATGCCCAAGCTTCTGGAAACGTATCCCGATAGTGACTTGACGTTCTGGCAATAGGTCACGATAGCAACTCCACATCCTAGCAGTAGCTGCACGTCCCGGCAGTAGCTCCAGCGAACCCTTCTCCTTGATTACTAGCGGCAACCCTTCACAAGGGCTCCGACAGCCGATGGGGAGGCAAGATCTGGCAGTGAAGGAAGGCTCCAGTAGCACAGTGGTGGTCGACAACCAGAAAGCGGGGGGAAATATCCAACGGGTAGGTCTCCTTCTCACGGTCAACTACAAGTAGGGGCGCGTGGAGGAAGAGGAGGCGTTAGGGTTTTCTACGATGGGCTTATCTAGGCAGCCAGCGACCCCTTTTTAAGGAGGAAGAACGTGATCCCTTCCTAGGATGGTGGCTGACCAGATTTCTTTCCTTTTGCGTTGTGGCCCATCAGAACTAGGAAATCACGATTTCCTTCCTATTTCTCGTGTGCGGTGATTGATCGGAGGAGAAAGGATTGGATTCCTTTCCTATTTCACGCACGATCGCCGATCAAAATTTCTTTCCCCTTTTGCACGAGCAGCAGTCGGCGGAGGGTGGCGGGACGTAGCTGAGCGGAGGAGCACATGTATGAGGAAGATGAACCGAGAGCGCGTGAATCGAGTTTAGGGTTTGTTCCTAGACTGGTTTGAGTTTGGGTTTAATTTAGTTACTGTAGCATTTTGGTCCAACTTGGTTCATAACCAAATTCGTTCGGTTCGGTGACCAAAACACCTCTGATTCGAACCAAACTAATTTTATTTATTTTGTCTTCATCAGACGAAGCTCATCATTGCTTCTGATCTGCAAAAATCTCTTCCATCAGGAACCAAAATAATTTAGTTTTTTCATCTTCATAAGATGAAATTCCATCATCTTTGCCTTTTGTCCGGTCTAACCAGACTTATTTCTCTCGTTCTGAGAATTCAATTTTTAAACTCATTTTAAATCCTACTGAGAAACTTGTAGTGTGTGTGACTCAATAGATTCCTTGTTATATTGGCCATCCGTAGTTAACCATTAATTACAGATCGATCATGAGTGACACCTACTAGTATATTATGACCCCTAATTTACCAACATAGAAATTCAAAACAGAAATGTAAAGCACAAGTATACTAACAGAATGTATAGACTTCGAAGTAGCTCCTCGGCGTAACGACAGCGTTCCGAATGATCTTTCTTCGTGCAGACGATCGTCGTTAGTTCGTAGATTGATCTTCCAAGGGGTCTCCCTCAAAGCTCTTTTATTGAGTGATCTGGGTGCTTGAAAGTATTTTTGGGTGCCTTTATATTGTCTGTCAATCCACTACCGACGCTGCTGATTTAGCACTTTCGGGTACTTGTATCCCTTTCTAGGTGCATGTATGCTGACGTGAAAGTTCTAGATCAACTTAGACTCCACAATGCCTTATCCAGATCGGAGTGCCTAGAACCTTTCTAGGCGCCTAGAGGCTGAGGTGTCCCGACCACTAGGACTTTGCCACCTCACCGCCTCGTTGGCCCCATTTCGTTGACATCTGGTCGCCTCAAACCAATTCGAGCGCCTGGAAGTCCGGCTGCCTAGATCCAGATAAGGGCGCTTGGAACACAAAATTCTAGCCCCTCTTTTTTTTGCATCATAAGTTAGTGCAAAACATAAAAATAATAGGAAAGAAATAGTTTTAACAAACTATTTTGGTCTTGACTTCAGATTTTTAATGAAACCCTAGGTCAGGCCAATGCCTATAGTTCTCCTTACCGGGAATGCATCCTCACCCACTCCACTAAGGAGAATTTACCCCTGTGCCAACTAAGTCCTCCAAACTTATTAAATTTTTACTTAGCCTCGATTCTTGGCCCCCCAGGATTTCCACTGCTAGACATACAATCCTCTAAACCTACCTAGTCTTCCATCTCGTGCACTTGATCTGCCAAGTCTTCCTGCCTAATGCTCCAAACTAGATCTTTCCACCTAATCCTCCAGATTAGGTTTGCCCAACCTGTTGGTGCAGTTTGCACTAACGGTCAAACTCAAGTTTTGATGAATGACAAATAAGTTAAAGTTAGGTTTGTTGTGGGTTTAACCTCTTTACTAAGTGTGCAGGGTCGAAAGACTTAGAACCAGACACCAGGCTGAAGTTAGGGTGGTTGAGCCCTGGCAGGAAGTCCAGTTGGGTCCGCGGAGCTTGACAACTGGCCGAAGACCAAGTTGGTTGAGACTTGGCAGAAAGACCAGGGTGGTTGAGCCTTGGCAGGAAGTCCTGGTGGGTAAAGAAGTCAAGTAGAGCTGCACGAGGTAAGTGAGGTAAGTCACTGGAGGAGCGAACCAGTGAGGACGAGTCCAATTTTGGACTTTAGGCGCAGTCCAACTTAGACCCACTTGGGTGATCTAAGTTGAGTCCTGGTTAGATCCTGGTCTGGATTGACAGGATCTAATTAATTTTAAATATTCTGTATTTTAAGATATTTTATAATTATACTAACTCTAGGATTTATTTGGTATATGAATAAAATTAAATTTGCATGTGAACTCTGTAAAATTAATCTTCATTATTATTTATTCTACTAATATGAAATTTTATTAAATGATAAAATTATTTCTATTTATAATAAATATTTAAGGAGGATAAAATAAATATAATTTGAATTATTCTTTAATCCTGGATAAGATAAACTGTAAGAAGTGGATCAAGTTTTATGTTTTTTTAAACATTTGCAGATCTAGATAACTCAATCATTTCTATATAAAGCCTTGGTCAGTGCATGAATTGCACAACTTTGAACCAACGTCCTTCTTCTGCGGCAGCCCGAGCTTCGACACGACCACCTCCAATTACTGCCGGAAGATCATCCCCAAAATCTGAATTCGCTCAGATTTTTCTACTATTGGGTAACGAAGATATTTATTTTTCTGCACTTAATTTTTGGAAGTGTGGGGTTGTCACACTTCCAAGTCTTTGTATTCGAATCTCTCAACCGGGGATTTTTGTCGGTCGAGGATTATAGTGAATTGCCCACAGGAAAGGTCCAAGGGACCTGGGCCTTCGAGTAGGAGTCGTCGACGGCTTTGAACGAAGTAAAAAAATTACTTGTGTCTTTCGTACGCTTCGTATTTATTTTCCACTGCACGCTTTTCAAAGCATAAATTTTCTAACTCTGATTTTAAACGAACGAATTTTTTTTAAAAGCACGTGATTCACCCCCCCTCTCACGTGCACTCGATCCTACAAGTGGTATCAGAGCAGGTTTGCTCTGAATCGGTGCAACCACCGTAAGAGCCGGGGGAGATCCATATTTTTTTCGTGTTTCGTATTTTTTTTCACAATCTAAATTAGGCATTGGTGCCTGAGTTTAGATTTTTTTTTCTTCTTCGTTCGTTCGTTGGTTTTACTCGAATCTGGTGCAACACCATTCGAGTCGTGCCTGAGTTTAGATTACTTTTTTTTTGTTCGTTCGTTGGTTTTACTCGAATCTGGTGCAACACCATTCGAGTCATTTTTTCTCTATTATACCTCTTCCCGCACTGCTAATCCAAGACCCAGTCTTGGAACTTGTGTCTATTTTTTTCGTGTGTGCAGGATCTAAATGGCCCAAGATGAAGGCTATAGCACCGCTCGTCCTCCTCTTTTCAATGGGAAAGACTTTCCCTATTGGAAGAGAAGGATGGAGGTCTATCTGAAGACCGACATGGATCAGTGGTTCGCAATTCAGATTGGATATGAACCACCCATAGACAACGAATTCCGACGTCCAAAACCCTGATACAAACACTCCCTCTTTACACAGCCAACAAGACTCCACATCTCTCCTCCTTTTCTTCTACATGGCCAAACAGAACACCTCCCGGCAGCAAGAAGCAGTGTCGGTGGAGGCAAACTCCGGGAAGCTGAGCTTGGGAAGAAACAAGAACCGGCACTTGGAATCAGGCTTCCTTCTCCCTTGACCAACGATATAGTTGGCAAAGGATCGCGAGGAAGGAGGCGGCGTCGCGGCAACCACCAGGCAGAGGTGACGATCGCGAGGAAGAAAGCATCGGCTCAGGCTTCCTCCCTTTGGCGCAGCGGGAACAGAGCAAAATAGGGGATGAAGCGCCCTTGTCTTTGCTCTCCGCCTAGGGTTCGACTGCCCTGCTTCTCCGGCGTGGCGGGCAGAGAAAAGAGGTGGCGGTCGTGCGAAGCCCAGGGACTGACCGCCGATCGCTCCTTCAAATTAGGGCTTCAAGGCGGCGATCGTACGAAGAGGAGAGGGAGGGAGGGGGGTGGCGGGAGGAAGAGTCGCGGCCGCGCGGCTTGAGAAGATGATCAACCAAGGATGAAATCGCGATTGTTGTATTATAATGAGAAGCTACAGTGGTTTTTATGCTGCAATCGAAAACCCACAAAAACAATAAAAACCTAAAAACCCTGTTGAACCGGTTCAGATTGATTAGGGTTTGGGTTTAGACCAGGTTCGATTCAGATCTATACTGTAGCAAATCAGATTTATTTTGGTTCGCTTGGTTCACTAACCAAACGAACTCCGATTTGACTCAAACCAGTTTTGTTCACTTCGTCTTTATAAGACGAAGCTTCTCATTACATCCGTTCTGCCAAAACCTTTTCCATCATGAACCAAACTAAGTTGGTTCAATTTGATTCAAAATTAAATCATTTGGTACACTAACCAAACGACCTCTGATTTGAACGAAATCAATTTCGTTCATTTCGTCTTCGTAAGCTGAGTTCCATCATATTGTTCTTTGTCCGATTCAACTAGACTTTATTTCTCTTATTCTGAGAATTCAATTCTCAAACTCATTTTAAGTCATTCGGAGAACTTATTGTGCATTGGACCCAATAGGTTCCCGGCTATGTTGGTCGTCCGTAATTAACTATTAATTATGAAACAATTATGAGTGACACCTAGTAGTACATCATGATCCCCAATTAATCAGAAAATCAACGATTGATTACAGAACAATTCTAAACCCTTCAACAACTACAGTTAAACGTGTCTGGTTCCTTTCACTGTCTTATACCCGCTTGATTCAAGACATGGTGTATGTGTCAGTTCCCACTAGGCTAACTACGTCACACTTAGCCCAAACTACTTTTTTGTCTTGAGGATTCAAGTTACTTGTATACGTATTCAAGAATGTCGTACTCTTGACATGTAATACTTTGGCCAAAGATGTTTAGTAACAATTTTGACAAGCGATCGCAAGGTATACGTCTCCTTTTCCAAGGAGCGGTGAATCCTCTGTGGGCTATTCAAACACCTTTGGACACTTCGACTTATACCCAATCATCTTGGGTCCACATCTCCTTGGAGATGCTTGCTTAAGATGTCAAAGTATAAGCTTCCGTGACCAAGGTGACTTGAATACCGCAAGACAAAAGAAACTCGCACTTAAGCTGCACTGAGATCTTCATTGACATATATATCGAACCATATGAAGTTTCAAAGTAAGTCACTCCAATGAACTAGTTACCTTTAACTAGCATCCACGTTTAACTCTCAACATCCAATATCTCTAGCAGTGAGATCGGTTGCTTGGTTAACCAAGGAGTCTAAACGTGTTAGTCTCGACAGAATCGATGACATCCATGCTCATCAATTCCTCGACTAGGAATAATTTCAATACATTCATAATTACACATGTAGAGATGCTCATGAGTTGTGATCCAATCACAAATTCTCTCATGCTATGAATCGTATTGCGGGCATTCAATATTTGAGTTTAAGATCCAATCAAACACATAAAATGCGTACTCAAATAATGAATTGCTATTTATCCAATAAATAGTATAATCGTAAGGCGATTGCCTTAAGACACCTCTCAAATCTAATAGTAGGACCATCAATATGTTTTTTCATGACCTAATTGACAACATTAAGAACTTCTTATTCCTCAAGTACGTATTGTATTGCATCTTGAGGTATCATATTTTGTAATTATCTCTATTTAATTTCTTTTCTCTATTTAGTTCAGCTATGTATGGTTAGTATCCATAATCTAGTATAAATAAATTTATTATTTAGCAATTCAGTGTAATCTGTAATGTATGCATACAATTCATGATTAATTCAATGTTAATCTAATTTGGTTTATAAAATTAAGTAGTAATTAGGTTTTCACTCATCATTCGTATAATCAAATCTAACCAACATTGTCCAATCATATTATATACCACCCATCAAATTTATAGTAAATGAACAAATCATTTATAATAAATATGTTATTAGTATATAACATTTAATCAAGTTGTACATTTAAAAGAAATAAAGTACGAAGTTTAGAAACAATGCATACATAATGATAATAACATAAAACAACTTTACAAAAATAGATAGATCATTACTACTCCCACTAACACAGACACTAGCTAGTACAGTAATAACTAATAAAATCTCTATCTTTTCAGGCTCAACTGGGGCATCGAACTCAGGCAGGCTGACATTAGAACTCCCTATAGAATCTTCATTTGGATTCTCCTCAATCTCATTGGGATCTTCTCAAGGAGGTGGTGCAACTCCATCTAGATGGTCTATAAGACAAAGTAGCTTTAGAATCAACTCTACATATGTGATGCGCCTCTCATAGCACCCTCATATGTGATGTGCTATTTCGTCAAGATGTTTCGACAATGATCGAATCAAAGCTCAAATTCGATAATTGTCTAAGATAGAAAAATCCTACTCCTTGAGTTTTTAAAATAAGTTATTGAGTCTCCTAATGTGTCATCTGACTCCATAAGCAAGGTTGTATACTATCTTTTGAATAGTCTCCCATAGCTTATTTTATTGCACATTACGACGAGTCATAATATATATATAGTCCATGCTATTTGAAATTGAAATAAATAAAGTTATTACAAAATCGATAAACCAATAACAAAACTAATTCAATTCAATTCAAAATAAATATAGAACTAACCTATTAAGAACACACAAGCAATCAATAGACATTTCCCTTATTTTAAATTTGATTTTCACAAAGAAAATTCAATGTGAAATACCTAAACAATTTAGAAATTTTTTGAAGATACTGAAAAATAAAAAATTAATCTAAATCGATGACTCATGACAAACATGCACTCACATGTCGTATGTTCACATGCACGATGCACATATATATTGAATCTTATCAATAGTCTTCTTAAAAAAAAAAAAAAGTGAAATATGTCACTTCAACGACTTTACACGATTGATCCCACGACCATATGTAAGGAGGTAAATCGAGAAACCTCACACCACCTCATGACATGTCTTGTCCATGGCGTGCAAACTCATCGCATATTTAGACAACACGTTTGGAGACTAGTATCCTAAATCCGACGCCCTGCTCATGGTGCATGGTGTGTGTTTAAAAATTGATATTACTTAGGAAAATGTCATTTGCACTGTTCTAAGTTCAGCAAAAGGTGGAATCCATTATCCTAACGATCTTATATATATGGTCGGCTCCATGACCATCGGAGGTAAATCGAGAAACTACAGTTGACTATGACGGAGGAGGGCATTACCTCGAGTTCACCGAGATTTGATCCTTGTCCACTTTAGCAATTCTGCTCCGTCGTAACCAACTCAACTATACCGCAAGGGCTCATTTGCACTGTTAAAAAAAATGATAATCCCAATCAGTCGCATTGACTCAATCCCTAAGAGTGACCGGCCCGGTCCCATGGAAGTTTCCTACCGGCCACCTGGGTAAATCGGGAAGCGCACGCAGTGGCCAATCCAGATGCTCAGCATCCTTTGATTGCGATCCCCATTTGAAGGAAAATTTCTGCAAATACGCCGTAGTTGGGGATCGAACCGCGGATGCCTGGGTGACAACCCGGATGTTTTACCGCGGCACCATGGATGTCCTACTGCAAGCATCAAGAGCATGTTGTTACGTACATTAATAAAAAAAAAACTGGTTAACAAACATAAACTAACATATTGATTTATTTAACAGTGTGCTCTTGAGATACTGTAACAGATTAACAGTGTGCTCTTGATACTGTAATTGCCTCCTCTTCAGTGTCTTATTCATCCTTATGTTTGTCATCAAAAAGATGATTACGAGCGAACAACCTTTTACAGTATTCACTAATCAAATCCCTCAAGTTGAATGTTCTTCTCTTTAAAAAAAAAAATCATAGATTTCTCTCTTTGCACTTGGACTCTCTTCAATAGAGCAAGAGGATCGTGGGAAGTTGACATTGCAGGCAACTACGTACACTCCAGTTGCAACTGCAACCCACTCTTAACGGTTGTCATGTCAAACACAACATAGACATGAGAAGAGCATAACCTACTATCGACCCCAATCTATAAATTTCAATTTACTTTCTCACCGTGAGATGACATATTCTACCTTTTTTAGAAGAGATGTCTTGATCTAATTTGAATTATACTTGACAAAAAAGAGAGAGTAAATTTGTACATTAAAATAAAACCCACAAAAAAAATTTAAAATAAATATATATTGATTTTTCCTTATTATTTATTTATTTTATTAAAAAAACTTGGACAGACTCGTACTGGTACCGCCGATGCACGCTAAGACCACGACCACGGTTCATGTGCAGGTTCAACCCCTGATACGAAAGATTGAAATTACATGGGCTCCAATGCATATATGTGTTTTATTTTCTTTTACTTTTTTTAGCTTACGAAAGCATAGGAAAAAATAAAATAATAAAAGTGAAATACAGGGGCCAAAACGCGTAAAATGAAAATTGCCTTAAATGTGAGCAGGCAGCGCCAAGCCACCACGCACAAAGCGGCGCGGCCCTTTAAGCGCGCGCCCCATGGCGACCCTCCGCCGCTATTTATCACTCTGCCTTTTCGTTCCGCGAGACAACTCCAATTTATTATTCGCTTGTTCATTTTCTCTTTCGGTCGATCTCTCTCGATGGATCGCCAGCAGTTGCAGCAATCGCCAAACGATCAGAAGGCTTCCGGAAGGCTCGCCGCCGATGGTCAACCCCCGCCGGTTATGGCGACGCCGGATAGAAACATCTTTAAAGGTGCGTGATGGCGATCTTTTATGTTTCCTTCTTTGATTTCTCATTTATTATGGTTCGATCGACTTTGTTTTCCGATCGCAGGCAGTGGGAGCAATCGCCGGAAGCGCAGCGGGGGAAAGAAGGCGGCGACTCTGTTGCCGGCCATTGGTGCAGCAACGCCGGCGCCGGTACCGGCGTTTACGAGTTCCAATTTGGGTCTTCTGCGTGCAGTACTGTTGCAGTCGCCGTCGCCTCCGACGGGGTTTGCAGGCGTCAATGTGGATATTCCGTCTTCGGTTTCGCCTGCAGCGCCTGGCGCTCAGTACTTGATGAGCCACAAGCAGAAGAGTTTGTTTGACTTCGCCGCCGGCAATAGTAGTACTCCGGCGACGCCGACGCCTCCGTGTCTCCGTGCGTTGGAGGATGTCTCGCATCTCACCCAGCATTACCAAGGCGAAGTCGAAGGTTACCTCCGTGCTCAGGACGAGCAGCTCCGGCGAACGTTGGTGGACAAGTGGCAGCGGCACACGCGCACTCTGCTTTGCGCGGCGGAGACGTCGGCGGCGCGGAGGATCCAGGAGAAAGAAAAGGAGGCGGAGATTGCCACGAGGCAGTTCGTGGAGGCCCAGGACTTCCTCGCCAGGGCCCGCGCCGAGCTCGTGGCGTGGAAGTACAAGGCCGCAGCGGCGCAGTCGCGTGCGGTGCTGGCGGAGCAGTGCGCCGTCGAGCTCCGTTCGCAGGTCGACCGCCTGATGGCGGCGGCACCTAGGGAGGGCGCCGGGGAGAACACCGACGACGCGGCGTCGTCCGCGCACCACGACGTCGCCGGCGCCGCGTTTGCTGTGCCGCCGTGGGCGTGCTGCGCCGTGTGCCGGAAGGGAATGGCAGCGGTGGCGGCGGTCCCCTGCTACCACCTCTGCCTCTGCACCGGGTGCGCCGCCGCCGGCGCCGCAGCCCAGGTGTGCCCCAAGTGCAACGGATTCACTACAGGATCCATTCGCATCCATTTCTAAATCTCTCTCTTCAAGACATATTTATTATTAAATTTTTTACCTGGAAAACAAATTTTATACGACGTGAAATATATATAAATATATATATATATATATAATAAGATTATAATATATTGATAGTGAAATTTTAAATTTATGAATTAATTTTTTTTCCATACTATACACGGTTGCAAATGGATGAGACATGATATGAGATTCTAATTTTGCTCCATTATTATAAATTTATCATTTGAATATTTCGATTACATTCGTTGGGATTATCATTCAATTGTTTTTACAACAACAATGATAAACAAATATAGTTGCAATAAATATTTTCCCATTCATATCGTCTTCTTCTTTCCTAACATAAGTGTATTTTCTCCATCCCAAGGAATGTTAGTTATTCGCATTTCGATCCTGAACCAAGGATAATAATACGCATTAGAACTAATTTTTCTTCAATTTCTCCGTCCCAATAAGTGTTAGTTAAAGAGACTTAAAAGAAAAATTGTTATTGTTGTTGTTGTTGTTAACTTTTTACCTGGTTAGAACTCATGTGTTGTGGTGGCACCATTGTGGTAGCATACTTCGCGGTCTGTGTAACAATAGTCTGCAAGTAGCTGGCAACCGTCTTCTGAGCCGACAATGCAGCATCGACAGCCTTTGCTCTTGACTCAAACAAAGCTCGATCGATCTCGGATTCGTGCTCGGTGAGGAAAGGTCCGACATAGGCCTTGTAAATGAATGTTGCTCCCTGGAATGATAGTTTAGATCATTTACAAACTCTGGGACTAAGTTTCAGCGTGGAGTAGACCTGAAATGGAAAATTTCATACCTTTGTTTGGGGATACCACAGATAGAGAAAGGCAGACAGCTTTGCTTCATGGTAAAATGGAAACCTTCATAAAGAAATCTGAAAGTTTAGTTAAATGTACGTGCAAATGCCTTTTTATCCCTTAAATTCCTAGTCCCTTAACTAGCAACACTGGCCAATATTATATTGTATCAATTACATTGATGCGGGGAATAGTCGAGATCAATCCATGTGGTCAGATTAAAGTCAAAAGTCAAGCTGAGTTGTAAGTCAAAAATCCCACAAAGCTCCACTCGGTCAAGGTAGAACTAGGGCCCGTGCGATCTGAATTAGACCCGTGTCCAAGTTAGATCTGGAATAGCGGTGACATTGCCACTCGGAACTGGATTACATGACCTCCACTCTTGACTCCAAAGATCTTAGGAGTATCTGTCACTAGAAGTCTCAACCACACGGAACACGCTTCTCGATTCCAAGAGCCTACGACTAATTCAGCAATCGATCCTCAGCACTACAGGATTATCATGAGTGATGCGTGGGTGCCGGACGTCCTCCCATAGGCGTAGATACACACACACCTAATCCAACCACTTCTTTCTACTTTTCATCTTCTCCCAACTCTCTTCAAGTTTTGCAAAGGACTTGCGAATCTAGTGTTTGACCTGACTCCTGACTCCAAAGACCTCAGGAGTATTTGCCACTAGACTCTACTAGCGAGAGGGATCACGATGAGACTATCATTATGATGAAAGAAGAATTCAATCTAGTCATGGCGGCCACGGTGGAGGGAATACTGCAAAGGCACACTTTGTCGCCATTGACTCCTGCCCTGATATCGTCAGTACCTCTGGAGTTACCTACGGTGTCGGCGTGAGTACCTGTAGCCCCACGTGCCGCGTTCTTGATCCCTACAAATGCTCGGCAAGACGTCGATCCAGGAAGAACAATCTTGAGAATCCTAAGTTTTCAAGCTGCTGGTCAAAGACTTCAACAAGGGAAGACACCTTTGCTAGTCGAAGAAAATAATGCACATGACATGCCCTTCTTCTGGGATATCCTTGAGGAAGAATTGTAGGGTCCTCATATCTGAAAGACCATTTATACCGTTTGAGAATGCTTCCCTTTTACACTAGTACACTGATTGTGTCAAATGCCGAGTCTTTCTTACCACCCTCTTGGGATCGGCATAGAGATGATTTAATCGGCTAACACCTGGCTCCATCTTTTCTTTCCTACAATACTTCACGAGAGCAAGCGGTACCACAAGACACCACTCAACCTCTCCACTATGAAGTAGATGACTCAGGAAACACTCAGAGAATATATTCAGCAATTCAACCGAGTTGCTCTCAATATCCCCTCAGCCACCTCCGAGGTCTTGAGAAGCACCTTCTCTCAAGAATTAACAAATAGAGACCTCTCCCGATACTTGGTGAAGAAGTCATTGATAAACTTTGACGACCTTCTCAGGCGAGTCGAGAAATATGTTAATGCAGAGGAAGTCTAATCTACCTGAAAAGGGGAACCCCATCAGCTAGCATCCGACGCCACTCTGTAAGATAAGAACTCTTTGAATCCAACCCCCAAAAGCAAGGGTCAAACCCCATCCTTAACTATGTCCCCGCCCATAGGGGAGATAAAGTACAAGCACTGGTCGAGGTCTTGAATACTTCCTCGGAATCAACCCCACTGCCCCTTGAGAAGGAGGCCCAATTTTGCACCTTTCATCAAGTATACGACCATTCCATCTGTGAATGCAACCACCTTGCGAAGGAGGTTTGGTGACTTGCTTAGTGAAGTCAACTAGGGAGAGGGTCACCACCCATTCGCCCCGTTGTTCTCCTTGTCGGCGTTCTCCTACTAAGCATCCTCGATGAGAGAACTTGATGGGGCGATTGAGGTGCCAGGAAGCTGATCATTCACTAAGGTTATCGGAACTGACTCGGCGCCATCATAATCCTCAACTAAAAGCTCCTAGAGATAACACCCCTCATCAGGGTATGATTATATGATCTCTGGGGGCATAACAGACGGGATTCAAACAAAGCAAAGAAGGCTCATAGGTGAAGACTCGAGTGTTATGGGTGCAGCAAGGGAAGAGATAGCGAAGACGATCCATCCATCAGATTCGGACCAAGAGATTTGGAAGGAGTAGCCACCCCTCACGATGATACATTGGTGGTCCAAGCAAGCATAGCCAACTACGATGTGGCAAGAGTATTCGTCGATACAGGGAGTTCGGTCAATGTATTATTCAAAGACGCCTTTGACCAAATGTAGATTGATAAATATGAGCTTCAACCAATGCCCACCGCTTTATTCAGATTCACCGAGCATGAAATGCGACTACTTAGACAAATCAACCTCCTCTATCCCTGGGAGTGGAGCCCCTACACCACACTCGGAACACTATCTTTATAGTAGTCGACGTTGTGTCCTCTTATAACGCCATCTTGGGGATGCTCGCTCTGAGTGCCTTCCATGTTGTCGTCTTTACCATCCATCAAAAAAATAAAGTTTTCAATTGGCAACTTAGTCGGCGAAGTCAGAGGGAACCAGACAACCTCTAGAAAGTGTTATGTCGAAATGGTTCTAGCTGACTCTTGGAAGGCACGAAAGACTAAGAGAGTTGACGTGCAACCCCTTCACGAGGTGTATGGGAAACAAGAGGAGATACAAATTGTATTGAGCTAATCCTATCCCATAATAGAGACATGTTTGCTTGGTCAACAAAGGAAATAATAGGCATATCCCTTGAGGTGATGAAGCATCACCTTAACATCGTTCCGGGTACTCAGCCAGCCAGACAAAACATTGGCACTTTGGGCCTGATCAAGATAAACTAATTCAGGTGGAGATTACTAAGCTACGAGAAGCCAAGCACATTTGGGAGGTGCAATTCCTGACTTGGCTTGAGAATGTAGCACTCATTCCCAAGTCAGGAGCCAAATGACGAGTTTGCATGGATTTTCATGACCTAAACAAAGTTTGCTAAAAAAATTGCTATCCGCTCCCCTGTATTGATCAATTGGTGGACTCGACCTTGGGCTATGAATACATCTACATGCTCGACGCTTACCAAGGCTACCATGAGATCCCCTTGGTGACTGAAGACTAAGAAAATGTCAGTCTAATCACCTCTAATAGCACCTTTTGTTATACTATATATCATATTCTTTGGGTTGAAGAACGCAAGTGCCACTTACCAACAACTGATACATCGAGTCTTCAGAAGTCAGATAGGAAGAAATATGGAAGTGTACGTGGATGACATCCTGATCAAGTCAGCTTGAGCTGAAAATCTGATTGAAGACATCGAGGAGACTTACGACACACTACGGAGATTCAACCTCAAGTTGAACTCGATAAGTGCATGTTCAATGTCAAATGATGATACTTCGTAGGCTACATAGTGACCGAGAGGGGCATAGAGGCCAACCTCGAGAAGATGCAAGCCTTCGTCCCCACAAAATCTTCGAGAAGTCCAGTGGTTGGTCGATCAAGTCACCGCTCTATCCCATTTCATCTCCTAGTCCGCAAACAGAAGCTTGTCATTCTTTAAAGTGCTTCAGAAGTCGACTCAGTTCACGTGGGACGAGAAATATGAGGAAGCTTTCGTAGATTTTAAAAAGTACCTAACTAGCTATCCAACTCTTTCTAAACTTATCATAGGAGAAAGACTTTGGCTATATTTGTTGACCATCGATTGGGTGGTAGGGTCAGTCCTTGTCCAACAGGAGAAGGGCATACAATATCCGGTCTACTTCACCACCCATCTATTGAAGGAACTACTTCCTTCAAGAGACCCTACTTCCTTTCGCATCTGATCACCGTGCTCACCAATAGGACCTTGTGTTAGATCTCGACTAATGTAAAGGCCTTGGGGAGATTAATCAAGTGGACCACCAAGCTGAGTGAGTAGGACATCCAATATTAACCTCAAATCACCATTAAAGTTCAAACCTTGGTTGACTTCCTTACAGAGACGCCAGGGAGGGATTTTGAAGAAACTTGAAAGGTCTTCACGGATGGTTCCTCAACAAAGCAAGGTAGTGGGGTTGGAGTGTTGTTGACCTCCCCTCGATGGGACGTGCTTCAATTAATCATCCAATTTTATTTTTGGACCTCCAATAATGAAGTCAAGTACAAGGCGCTATTGACCGACCTTTGGGCAGCCAAACAAGTTGAAGCTATGCTGACTCATCATTTACTCAGACTCACAACTGGCCACCTAATAGTTAAAAGGTAACTTTGAGGTCAAGAATAAGCAACTCCGCTTGTACACTAAGTCTTTCAAAAAGTTAAAGGTCAAGTTTTAGGAAGTGGTACTCCAGAAAATCCCTCGAGCCGGGCTGACTCAAGCCTATTTGAGGCCCTAAGCAAAAACAAGGCCTTTGACATTGTTTAAAAAAAAATTTTCTCACTCTTTTTTATTCGAACTTGGGACTGACAATGGTTGGTTTAAAAATTTTATCATTTACACGTAAAAAATTGACAAAACTACAAAATACGACCACAGTGAGACCAAATTAAACCAGCCAATATCATTTATCAAGAACTAAATAAGCATTTTTAGGCATAGAACAAAAGTAGAAAACAAACCATATTCTTCATCACCTAAATCCGAACAGTTGTAAATGATAGAGACAAAGGGGGAATCAAAAAATTTATGAATGGGCAACTCGCTGCTCTTCGTCCCGGGCTTCGCCGGCGTCGTGCGCCTCGCAGCTCTCCTTGATCCCGCCTATGAGCCAGTCCTCGATCGATTCAGCGCCTGCTATTCGATCTCCGACGAAGCCTCTTCGCCTGGCCCTTCTCTGTGGAGTGCAGGTGGGAGAAAAAGGGATGAGGTGACCTGCTTCTCCTCGCCCATCCCCTCCACCTCCGCCTCCTCTCCTCCCACGACGGTCGCGTCACTGTGCTCGACGACTTCAAGTACAACAGCATCGATGGCGAACTCGTTGGACTGATTCTCATTCCCATTCCAATATCTATACCAAGCACCAAAAATCTGGTAATCATTTCCATTGTCATTAACCCCTCAATAGGAATAATACTCATTCCCATTACCGAATGTATACCAAACGCCCCCTAAATACATTAAATAAAAGCAAAACTTAATGTCTATCAAGGAAGCAAAATGATAGAGGAATCTAACTCGTTATTGCTCAAAAATAATAAAATCCTCTATTTCGATAGGACACAATACGGACAAATGAATTAACATTTGAATTTAATCAAGCAAGGAACATAGTAGCACCAATCAGATCAGCGTGATAGCGTTAGGTGCGATTTCTCTTTCCCAATCTCAACAAGAGAGAGAAGGGGGGAGTTGGAAAAGGGGAAGAGGGGGAACTAGAAAAAAATTAGCATTTTTATTTTGCATTGTATGGATAAAAAATTTCTAATTCATGTTCTTACAAAAAATGGAATCCGCCACCTTGGACTGCTCCACACGGTCGGTTCCACAGAAGTTTCTCACCGACCACCAGGGTAAATCGAGAAGCGCATACGGCGGCCAATCCAGATGCCCAGCATCCTTTGATTGCGTTCCCCATTTGGAGAAAAATTTACAAATACGCCGTAGCTGGGGATCGAATTGCAGGTCCCTGGGTCACAATCCGGATATCCTACCGTTGCACCATTGCCCCGGGGACTAATTCATGTTCATACTAATCAAAGGAGAAAGTGTCATCAACGAAGGAGAAAGTGTCATCAGTGATTTTTCCCCTGTTCCTACTTCTTCCACGCGGCGTGATGCTGCTCATCGTTCGCTTTGCTGGCCGTCCGTCCGGAGAAGCAATAAGCTGCAAAACCCTAAGGAATCCTGACCGCCTTCCCTCTTCCTCGCGGTGTTTACTGATGAAAGAACCCCAATCGCGCGACACAACAGAGGAGTGGAACAGGGTTTCTGCTCGAGGAAAATTGCGCCGCCGCCTCAGCGTGTCTTCCTCCCTATCAGTGGTCGTGAGCGCACTTTCTCCCTGCTGGCGGTCGCGCGCCTCAGCGGTTTACCTCCCTGGTCGTGATCCTTGCTCCGGCGGTCACCCGCTTCTGCTTCGTTGGTCGACCATCTTTGCTCCACCAGTTGCGGATCTGCCAGCGTTGGAAGCCACTGTCAGATTTTCCCTTCCCGATCGGCTGTGTTCTGTTTCTCCCGAACACAGAGATCCCGAACGACTTTTGAAGCAGTATCCCTCCCAAGTACTGGCCGACTGACATTGGATGTCGACAGATCAGCTTCTCCCGTGCATGGCCGAGAGCCTGAATCACCGTCGGAGGTTTATGAAACCATCGAATATTGTTGACCACGAACAAGAGATGTTACTGGTCGTGGATCTTGCTGTTGACCGCGCTCGTCGATCACCGGAGTACTCATTGCAATCGGAAACAATATCCGGTCACCGGAGAAGGCATCTCACTGGTTGCTTGTGGTTGGTTGTTGGGTTGACTATCAGAGTTCGACAACAGAAGCTTGTGAAGTTTTCGAAAATTGTTCCATCAACATTGGAAAGGTTCCGATTGTTTATCTTTATCGGCAGTCAAAGGTTGAGATTGAAAACTACACTGGAAATATGATTTTCGATGATAGTTAGAAAATCCTGAAAAATGATCGCGACAAATATTGTTATATGTTTTCTGAAATGAGATTTTTCTCTCGAATCTATTGTTATCGATCATCGGCTAGTACCGAAGAAGATAACGCGACTTATGGCTTCGGAAGCCATCCTGACTAGAGCTTGGCGTGGATCACCAGTAGAGGCGGGACTTCGACAAGGACATTTGATTGATGGCAACTTCGCTCAACGTCATCAATAAGGTACACGTTGAATAATTTGTTATTCTATAAAATTTTAATTTCTGTCATGTCTTGTACTCTGTTATTTCATGTTTATGCATGCGTATGTTGTGATAATTACTGTTAATTATTTGTTTATTTCGCTGTGCACGTTTGCGAAACGTGTAAACACGCACATTGCACTGGGACGATCCCAACACAAAGTGCCTTCACTCGGACTCGAGTGTAACGACCCTCAAGCGTCAGTCGGTGCCATTGGTTGCTTCTATTTTCGACTGGATTTGTGAGGTTGTAGTTTCTCTTATGACTCACCCAATGAGAACATCTCGGGAGGGAGGTTGAGGATCAACTAGAGCCGTCTGGTCTAGGGCCGCTTGGTCAGGGGTGGAGTCAATTGAGCCATCAACCACTTCATCAACTGCTTGTTCAGTGAGGCCCTCATTAGCGCTTATGCTTGAAAGAAAACAAACAATCATCAGAGATTCCAAAAGAAGTCACCAATAATTTTCCTTACCCAAGGGTAGGCCAAGCTCCTGCCCTACTCAACCCAAAGTGGAATAGCAGGCCTTCATCAAGAAGATGCTCGATATCGAAGTGAAGACCTCCAAGGTGTTGGCTGCCTTGAGATAGATGGGGTCCTCTTTAAACCTACTCAAAACCGGTTGAGGAGGCAACTCTGTTTGCCAAGCAATCACAAGTCAAATGGTTTAGGCAGTTAGATATAGAAGTACCGAGTCTTCTAAAATCTATGCAAAGTCAGATAATTATCAAGGAATTGGAAGTCGAGCCTGGTAGTGAAAAAGAAGGCTCTGACTTCCGCCATCTTATGATAAAAAAATAATAGAAGATGGCTCGCTTCAAAGGAATGTGATACACTTGAAAATGATGACTACCCCACAAAGGTGGCGGAAGGTATTGAAGGAAAACTGTTGCAGAGGGATGTTGAAATATTGAGAGACCTTAAGAAAGAAAGGGGGGCAGAGACCGTCAGTTACTTGACATGAAAAAATGTGACATGACCAAGACCCGTGTTACCTGAATCAGACCCATGTTTGAGTCAGATCCAGAATAGTGGTGACATTGCCACTCGAAACTAGACACTTGACCTTTGATCCTCAGCTACGCAGAACTAGATGCCTGACTTTTGATCTTCAACTACTCGTAACCTAACTCCCGACTCCAAAGGGCTTAGGGATCTCTGCCACTTGAAGTTTTAGCCACTTGGAACCCACCTCCCTATTCCGAGAGCCCGTGACTAACTCGTCACTCGACATTGGGTTCTCCACGCATAGGGGAATACGGGTCACATTTAGCGAAAACGAGGAAGGCATCGAGCACAAAATAATCTAGATATAGGATGGCATGGCACCCCCTCAACCAGGATGTGGGCGATAAGGGATCATGGGTGTCGCCCACTTCATTAGGAAAATAATATAAAAGGACACCCACTCTCGCGGGCGCAAGTACACACACCAAATTCCAACCACTTCTTCCTACTTTTCATCTTCTCCCAATTTCAATTGTTGGAACTAATTTAATTGTCGGAGTGGCTGCGCCAAGGTCCGCCTTAGTCCTATCCTAACTCTCTTCAAGTTTTGCAAAGGACTCACGAATCTGGTATTCGACCTTGTTCATCACAAAAGATCTTTGACTCCTCACCAACCTTCAATGGTTCTCTCCTCCTTGATCTCGGACTAGATCATACATGTAGTGCCAAGGTTCCCCTCTCCTCCACGGAGAGGGATGGCTTTGGCTCTGGGTTCATAGTTGTTATAATTATGTAATTATATATAGTTGCTATAATCATACATGTAACAATTATGATATTGTAATTGTTATAAGTGTGTAGGAACTCACAACTACTCTAACATCGTAAAAAATTAAGATATTTTCATTCAAAAATAAAAATAGATCCAGATATATGGGATTCCTAAAACTGTAAATGCTACTAAAATCGCTACAACATTAATATTGCTTGCTCACCAGGAGAAGAATGCATCTGTAAATGCTCCTAAAACTGTCAGAAATGCTACTAAAATCCTGCATATATAAGAAACCAAGTGGATTGATCGATAGGATCAAACGCAGTGGAATTAATTATCTTGATGTGTTGGTGCATGAAAGCGAGGTTTACTGACCAATACTGGCACCAGGAACGCAGCTGCTCCGTTTCTGGCTTGTTCCCTTTCACAGACTTGAAGCATTTGTAGGCAGGATAGAGGTAGCCAAGAGCCAGTCTGTAGAGTGGACTAACAGTATTAAGGGAGAAAAACAAAAAGATCACCAAAATGAAGCCTATTCGGCTAAATAATATCGTTAAACGATTCGACTGATCGAGTCACAAAAAAACTAAAACTTTCATGTGCAATTTGCATAAATGGAACATCGTACACAATTCAATCAAAATCCAACAACAATCGTAGGCAAAATTTGATTGATTTAGGTCAAATGAACAAGCTAATTTATGGCAACAAAGAAATTGTGCTATCGAGAAGATTTGCATGATGGCTACTTTTGTTAGGAACAAAGAAATTGTACTAGAGAAGATTTTCATGAAGGCTACTTTCATATAATTATATCGCAAAATAATATTATTATGCTTCATGTTTGGAAGGAAAAAAATCTTGGATATATATACTCACATCAAAGCTCTGCAAATTTGTGCACTTATCATGATTATAAATCTGCAAAAAAAAGAAAAGAAAAAATTAATATGAATACTACAATTCAAAACATTTCAAAGAGAATAAAACCTAAAAAAAATAAGGGATTTTGAAAGCTAAAAGATGGCACCTTTTATTTGGGAGAAGATGGAGTTTTGCTATAAGATTAATTCATGCAATTGAAAGCCAACACCAACGATTTGGTGGTCAACAAGTGTAAATAATTTATATATCTCGGGAAATTGTGAGTATTTATTTATTAAAAAATGTGAAGCACATATATAATTAAAAAATTAGCATTAATGGCTTTTACCATTTTTTTCAATGGACTGTATTTATATATAGAATAATTTTTTTTAGGAGTCTAACATGCCATCATGGAAATTACTGTTTTTTTAGAGTAGAAATAATATTAAAGCTAAAAATATTTTATTTATTTGATGCAAAATTGAGAGTAAAACATAATATTCTAAACTTTAATGATTAAAGTGAAAGATCAGTAAATTATGGGCCAAAATGAGTTTTTTTTCACCCGTCTTTTTGAAATTTAAATATTCAAGAAGGATCGGAGCGGACCGAACCGTGGGAATTATTAGATTTAGATAGGAGATTTTAATAGCGTATAAATAGATGATCAGAGTAACAATTCTCTGCATGTATCTACATGTCAATAATATAAATATTATATTATCCATTTCACTTTTGAACAAGTGTTTGGCAAACTTGTTTGAGGTGGTTAGTGTGGGATATGCTTGTTGAAGTGAGCAAGAATCGAATCTCGATGAAGCTGAGATAATGTCTTCCTCGTAGCGACCAACTATAGTTTTTTGATTTACTAGTATTTCACCCGTGCAATACACGGGATATTTTTTTTATATAATTAATAATTAAAATTAGTAAGTATGAGCGTTTGAATAAATAATTAAAATATAAATAACAATGATAACAATTAATTAATTTTTTTTTTCTCGACACATTTGTAGAACGATAACAACGGTTCTTCACCTATTTTTTCCAAGTATGTCATGATGTCATTGACAAAGTCTCCTCACAAAGTATATGATATCTTATTGTTCCTGAAAATAGTAAAATAATTGATTATTAAAAAATATTAAAATATTAGATGTAATATGTCATAATGTCATTGACAAAGTCTTTCCATAAATTATAAGAATAATAAAACAATACTTACTCCGAATCTTCTAAGATAAAATCAAGAAGTTTTGTAAGCCAGCCACCAAATTCTTTACTTTGAGGCGATTCTCGTGCAACCATTTTGTCAATGATATCTCAAAAAAAAATTTAAGCTATAAGATAAAATGTTCGATCAATTAATCATGAAATAAAAAAATAAATTAACTTACCAAAAAGTATGTTCTCATTAACAGAATCTGTCTCCTTCAGTTCTCTAAAAGACTTGAATTCATACATCATCGATGGAAATGTATCATCAAAAATTTCGCATACATGAGTTTTTGCAATAAAATTGATCTTGTATTTGTTTGTTGTTGTCTTATACTTCATTCGATTCTCTGCAACAATGATATTTTTTATGGCAAATACATGACCTTCTAATAGAATGAATTTCACTTTCTCCATGATCGGACGTTTTATTGTTCCATGTATGCGTTCACCCTATAAATATTTAGAAAGAGTAAATATTTATATTTTTGAACAATAATCAAATATATATGTAAAAAATATATATACAACCTCTTTATCACGAAAGACACACTCCAAGCTAAAATCTCCATTGTTTCCATATGCAGGTAGATCGTAACAACGAACTAATCGGAGTTTCAACGCCCACTGCATTTTCGAACGGTTAACCTCTCGGATAAGATTAAACACAGGAGCCATTTTTTTATTTCAATCTAAAGTGAGTGAGTAAAGATATTACAGTCTTAATTTATAGAGTGTATTGAAGAGGAATTTGAAAAGTTTAAATCGAAAAAGATGGTAATTTTATTGATGACATTAAATATAATTTAAGGCAGGACCTTGAAACTTTGGAATATGTGGTATTTCAAAGGTGGTAATATTTAATTTGTGTAACTTAAATCATGGAGTGTTGCACAAATTAAGTCTAACGATATCAATATCATTTAAATTCTAAGATGAATTTTTAATTAATATTGTAAAAGATGGAAAATATCAACAATCAAAGAGAGCACTAATCTTTTCACGATTTTCAAAATCTCTTCAATGTCATAAATATCAAAATTGAATAATATCGATGAATCTTCATTTTTTAATTTATATGGTAATCTTTAATTAAGGTCATTTCAATTATTAATAACATTTTATTAGCTTTGCAACATTAAATGATATTTTACAATCAAATATGGTAATCTTTACCATGTATAAGTTTTAGATATAACTCAAATCATTTAAATTAGACAAAAATGAAAAATAAATACTTTATTGAATTAAAAAATCATACTATTTGTGTAAAACAATTATAATGATAATTCATAAGATAAATATTTCTATATCAGGTAAAAAATGAGGTCACAACCATGGAACTTTTGAGACACTCTTATTGCAATACCTTTAACCATATTTGTGCCTAGCTTGTTTATGCTACCTCTAGGTAATTGTTCGTGGGGCAGATTTGGAGGAGATGGAGCATCACTTTGCTTGATAATTCCCTATCACCCTATTGTTGCCACTGTTCAAGCACTCTGTTGCATTTGTAGCTCAGTCTGAGCACTATCAGCTACAACAAGCAGACCAACCATGAACTTGATCAGCTTCATTGAGGTAGAAGGTGGAGGAGATGGATCAAACAGCAGACTGATCAGTCCTCACTCTTCTCATAGTTTGCTATCCTTAGAAGTACATGGAGGAGGGAGTCATCCATACCTTGCTTTCTCTCCTCTACCATCAAATTTCTTTTCCTTTTCTCTCAAAGTAAGCAGATCCTTACAGAAAAGAAACTGAAGTTTCATGTAGATAAGATGGAAGAACATTTTAGCTCTTGATGATTGGATATGATTGCTTCAACTAAAGAGGAAAGAATAATTACCTAGATAGATCCTTATCAAAAGAATAAACAGCTGAATAAAAATATGTTATGTAGGAGTTGGTTTTCAGTCATTCTAGAATTTGTCGATGTAGCTGTTATGCATTATCCAGGCTAAGTGCCCATCTGGAAGTGTATCCCTTGAAACAAATTGGGTCTGAATTTTTAATTGTGTTCATTTAGAAACTGAAAATCACAGCTCTGAGTAAATCTTAAGGCCATTTGCCATTCCATTGCTTCCCGTTCAATCAAATAGGTAAATTTTTTTTATTACTCCCCTAACTTTGAACTTTTCATTCTACCACCCGTTTACATAGCATACCCTTCTATATTCTTTTTGCTCTTCGCTTTCTCAGTTTCTGATAGATCACTATCATTTGTTTATTTATAAATCAACGTTGCCAATCCTTAGCATTACTTCTAGAATATTTCTTTCTAGATATCTTTTTTTGGACCACCGTAGGCAAAACTTAACAAGGGATTTGGGTTTTAGGCTTGAGATTTTGTGACTTTTACATGATTCAAAGTTGGATGCAATTTTATTTTAAACATGCAATTGATTTTCCACCTTCATGTATGATTCTTTTTTTTTTTTTTTTGCGAGCATGGTTTCTCCATGATCCATTAATATTTTTGTCCACAAAATTCATCAAGCATTTTGGAACAATTTCAAAGTATTTTATTGTTAGGTTGCAAATGTGTAACATAGTCCCACGTCTATAACACATGGAAAAGATCATGGGTTTAAAAGGATGAAGATATCTCCATTGACATGAGGCCTTTTAGGGAGAGCCCAAGAGCAAAGCCATGAGGGTTTAGGCCCAAAAGTGGACAATATCATGTCATTGTGGAGATGCAGACATCCTTGGGGACCCTACAATTGGTATCAGAGCGAGGCCGCTCTTCACTGGACTAACCGCCGGATGAGCCATGATCCGGATCTAACCATGTGGGTTGAACCTTAAAACAAAGGAAGTGGGGGCTCCCGTGTTTGAATCAAGAAGGACCATACACCGGGCAGGAAGTCCTAGTAGGTCGGGTAGACCGAGGGGCATGAAGTCTTGGTTGTGGCTGGGCAGGAAGTCCTAGTAGGTCGGGTAGACTGAGGGGCATGAAGTCCTGGTTGCGGTTGGGCAAGAAGTCCTAGTAGGTCAGGGTGGACCGAGGGGCAGGAAGTCCTGGTTGCGGCTGGGCAGGAAGTCCTAGTAGGTCGAGTGGACCGAGGGGCAGGAAGTCCTGGTTGCGGCTGGGCAGGAAGTCCTGGTGGGTCGAGGATTCAGACATCAAACGGAGGCTTTCCGTTTGAGGGGGGCCTGTGGTCCTTTGTTTGAGGGGGGGATTGTTAGGTTGCAAATGTGCAAACATAGTCCCACATCTATAACACATGGAAAAGATCATGGGTTTAAAAGGATGGAAGATATCTCCATTGACATGAGGCCTTTTGGGGAGAGCCCAAGAGCAAAGCCATGAGGGCTTAGGCCCAAAGTGGACAATATCATGTCATTGTGGAGATGCAGACATCCTTGGGGACCCTACATTTATATCATAGTAGCACTTTGAACATGCTTGTTTTGAGGACTTGTCATGTTGTGTTGCCCATCATCTTATGAATCGTAAAAGAAGTTATGAATGGAGCAGAACTTGGAATTTATAGTTGTTTTCTACATTTAGACTGTTATACCCATGGTATAAAATACTGTGTCGATCGGTATAGGAGGAATTTTCCATTCCACCCGTTGACTAGCACGACCTCGTTAGGTCTCAGAGGAAGTTGCAACCTTGCGACGTCATGGAGGACGTGAGGTCGTGACCTCCTCCATTTTTTAAATTAAATTAATTTTTAATTTTTAATTTTTAATTTTTATGACATTTAATTCAAATTCTTTTCTCTCTCTTGATTTTTTCCCTTCTTGATCCATTAATTTTTTTTCTCTTTCATTGTTATTTATTTCCCTTCATTCGCCCACGAGGGTAAACAGAGAGGAAAAAAAAAACATCTTTAACGTGGTTAATTTTTTCTTGCTTTCATTGTCCATAAGATAAATAAAGAAAAAAAAATCCCTCATAAAGGATGGTTAATTTCTTTTTTCATCCATTTGTTTACGAGGTAAATAGAGAAAAAAAAACCTCTTTAAGATGGAGGAATAGATTGATAGAAAAAATAATATTATATAATTTCTAACCTTATAATATATTACTATAAGTATTATATATATGTAAATTTGGTCTAATTTTAAATTGATCAAAATAAATTTAAATTAAATACAATTTAAACCTACTTGATTCTATCATGTTTATACAACATACTTTAGTTAATCTTAAATTGACTTTTACTCAATAAGTATCAATATTTCACGAGATAATATCAAAATTTGAATTCAACATTTAATATCTCAATTATAACTCAATAGTAAACATCTATAATAATCAAATTTTCATAAAAATATTTTTTAATTAATATATTTATATTTAAAAAAGTATTGAAACCGTATTGACACAGTAAAATACAGTATCGAAACCTTATCGTTCTGGTCATAAATCAAAACTTTGGCATGTCTCAAACTGTTTAAATCTTGATTATACCATCCACTATTTCGACTAACATGTTTTACTGTATAGGAAGTTCTACATTAGACTGTTGTACACGAATGCATGTTCTGCATATACTGTTACCATCAATTTATGAACGATGTTCCTTTTAATTTTCTAATTGTTTAGGAAGCATGGAATTTCTTCATGAGCTATGATGTTTGTTGTAAATATAGGACACTAGAGAAGATTTCTAGTTAATTTGATTTCTACTGTCTGATCTGATCTGATCTGATCGAGTTATCACAATTCTTAAAAACAGAAGATGGATCGGATTCATATTCATCAAATGGAGAGGAAACTGATGAAGAATCAATCCATCAACTTCTAAAGAGATCAAACATTGATTTTGTTGATGCGAATGACCAGCATTTGAGGCTTGCCAGAGATCTCATGTGACTTCTTGCCTGCTTCCTAATTGTTACCAAAAAGTTGGCGTTTGCACTACTGTTTCCATTTATCTTCGTTTGTAACTTAATCTTGTGAGCTTTTTGCATGGGGTGTTATAGTGCCAGGTGTATTCTTCTCGAATGTATCTAACATCGTGCCTATTAGTTGATGATCCTTTCTCAAGTAAACAGGCTGGCCTTGTTCTTTACTATAGAACTTGCACAACGATCTGCTTTCTATATATTCTTTTTTTTTCTTTTTTAAATTTAGATGTCTAAAAAGTGTCTGAACTTTAAATCTGTGTTGTCTCTGACTTATATACTCGTTTAGGATGGTTACAAATACCTTTGCTCCCTGTTAACAAGTTGTCAATAATTTTAATTTTTATGTTATATTAGTTTATTCTTGGGATAAGATTTAGTTGTTATTGTATTATTAGTTCATTCTTAGACTCGCTCGCTAGGTCTATGATTGTTTGCATGGAGCATGGGCAATACTTTCAGGAAGCAATAGAACTTGGCAAAAAAATTGAGTTCATTGAACTTTTTTAATTGGCTTAGACAGAAATACAATGGGATGCTTGCCTTCATTGTCTTCCCTTTCAGGGACCCCATCAATATTGGTTGCCCTTAGTCTTCAACATTTAAAACAAATGACTCCTAATATGTCTAGCCTTTCATCACTTGTGTAAGTCTATCAATTAGAGAAATACAATAGCTGTTTACTTCTTAATGGTATTCATAGTTGTTTTTGGTTAGTTTCATTTGCATGCATGAGGTCTAGGTTACGTTAATTTCGCTCTTTAATTATGTATTTATTGACAACATATTTCTTAAATGAGTGTTTTGAATAATTTTTAATTCTTTTCTATATTGAGATTTAACTTTAGTTTTGTATGCTTATTAAAATCTTTTCTAGTGATGATGCTAATGAGCATCACATACTTTTCAATTATATCTGTTGAGCCTTGTATTCTGCACCAATCATTCCCTCACCTCCAGAATGAATAGTATAGTTGAAAGGATGGATCTTCAGAATTAATCGATTATAAAATTTAGATAGTTGAATTATCAAAAAAAAAAAAGAGAAAGAAAGATTGGATTGCTAAATAAAATATTCTTTTCTTAGTATTTTCATCTCCAAAAAGGTTACTAGTGCTGCTCCTTCAAGTCACATCATTTTTTTAAATCTCCATTGAAATGTTCTTTGAATTAACTTCATTTGTTTTTGAGTCCCTATCTAATTATCACTTTTTATATCTTATGATACTGCAGCCTCCATTCTCGGTGAATTGTCTCTTTAGGTGTAAAGTTGTAATCGAGTATAATTCTTCCTTTTGCTAGTGGAAATCATGCATTTGATTTGGACGTTTCTATTGCTTGCCAGTGCCCTGCTCCAATAACAATAACAAGATGAGACACTAGCATACAAGTAAAAAAAAAATCACTGAGTAATCTCTGATATGTCATAATTTAATTTTTTTAACATTGTTCTTTTCAATATGGCATGACTATAACATGATGATGATGGGTAATTCAATATTTCATCTCACTTCTTAATTAGAAAGTCAATCAACATGATCGATTAATTCCTACAGATTCTATGTTATCAAACTACTACTTTTTTTTTTAGAGGTAAACTAATTTCAGGAAACAAATATTTGTAATAAAATTACTAGCTAGTTTCTTTTTTAATTTCTTCTTAAATTATAGTTTATATTAAACAATACAATTATCATACAAACTACAAATACCATGTTGATGATGTCCCCGAGCATGCAGTCTCTGACTCATTCATGTGTTATCCTCGTGGCTTAGCAGAGGAGGTGATAGTATCCGATACAAATAAAAGTAGGAGCCATGACCGTCATGATAACAATGTAGGAAGGGTTAGTTTTGGCAACATCAAGAGGAAGAGGAAGAGGAAGAGGAAGGAGGGAGGATAGAATTATAACGAAGGAGGGAGGAGGGAGGGGGGAGGAGGGAGGATAGAATTATTACAATTAAAAAAAATGAAATATTCATTAAAAAATACAGTCCTTTTACAACAAAAAAAATAAAAATTTTTTATCGCAAAATAGTTTTGCGACGAATTTGAGCGACGAAAATTTTTTCGTTGCCAAAAGCCCGTCGCAACGTGTGGCGACGAAAAATTAAAAATTCGTTGCAACTATTGTGACGAAATTTTAATTCGTCGCTAAATTTGTCGTAAAATTTTGTGACAAAACTGGTTTTTCGTCCCAAAATTTGGCGACGCAAATGGTTTTTCGTCGCAATTTTGTGACAAAAAAATTTCGCGCCAAATTTTGGGAAAAACCAGTTTCGTAGCCAACGTGGACGAGTAAAACGAGATGTCTAGGCAAAATTAGCGACGAAAAGAGATATTTTTATCGCAAATGTGCGACGAAAAATGAGTTTTCGTTGCCAATGTTGCGACGAAATCCCATATTTTTGTCGCACATTTGGCGATGAAATAGAAATTTTGTCGCCAAATTGGCGACGAAAACATGGTTTTCATCACCAATCGGCGACGAAAAGTGTTTCGTCGCCAATTTGGCGATGAAACAGGATTTTCGTTGCAATTTGGCGACGAATCAGGGATTTCGTCGCCAATTTGGCGACGAAAACATGGATTTCGTCGCTAATTTGTGACGAAAACCCTGTTTCATCGCCAATATTACGATACAACAGTATAGTTTCGATATATTTGCGATGAAACCATTATTCATCGTAAAATTCATCGCAAATAAAAAAAAATTCACAGATTCAATCTGTTTCTTTGAAATATGCGTCCTGTTTACAATAATTAATACTCTACACATCACATTCATCCACAAACACATCCTACTCACATATTAAACACATCCTACTCACATCCATATAAACACATCCTAATGATCAAATAATACAAAAAACACATCATAACATTAATAAGAAAGTATCAAACTTCAAAATTAAACACATCCTACTCACATCCATATAAACACATCCTAATGATCAAATAATAGGCCGAATGGAAGGATTCGGCTAGGCGCCTGCCGAATGGAAGGATTCGGCGTGTAGCTAGCCGAATGGAGGGATTCGGCGTGTAGTTAGCCGAATGGGAGGATTCGGCATGTAGCTAGCCGAATGGAGAGGATTCGGCGTGTAGCTAGCCGAATGGAGGGATTCGACGTGTAGCTAGCCGAATGGAGGGATTCGGCATGTAGCTAGCCGAATGGATATGCTTTGTCGGGACGTGCACTTACCCGAAGGTATTGACTTAATCGTGCGGAACCTACGTGCAATAGGAACAGCATTAGACTCGAGTCTGACCATGACTAGCCTCTTGGTTCATCCCCGGAACATAAGCCTCCCCACTAGTCTAGTCGAAGGGAGCGTGAGTCGGACTGACTAGACCGAGTCAGACTCGAGCTTGAGTCTGGTCCGAGGGCTTCTTTGATCTAGGCGATCGTAACGTGACTTCGTTCGGGGCAGAAGAATGGGTGAAGGAACAAAAGAAGAGAAAACGATCATGCCGTTACACTGTTCGGAGGAAGGCCAATCGACTAGAGACACGTGTCGCTACGTAACTGGTAGCATTAATGGGGAATGGCGGCGAACGTGCGCGCGGAAAGGGGCCGCTGTCCTTTCCAAGACAGATAATTAAGGAGGCGTGCCTTTTGCCCGTTTTTGCGAATCGCCATCATGACATCAGCAGATCCGCTCAGGGAATCGTGCTGATCCAACGGCTCTTAACGAATCCCGCCTTTTTGATACCGCTTATCGGACGGTTCCGGCGAAATAGGGTTCCGATATATAGCGAGTAAGAGATTGCGGCGGGACCATTTTGCTGTCCTCGTCTTCGCGTGCTTTAGCTGCTGTCCAACATTCCAGCTTCCAGCTTCTTCTTCTCCGGCGAGTTTTCCGGTGTAAGCTCCATTTCTTTCCACCTTTTCGATTTCCCTTCGAGTTTTCTTCGCGTCTCCCCCCTCTTTTAGGTCGTAGGAATGTCTAGTGCCTGGTATGAGTCTGCGGTCTCCATTTTTGACAAGGCGTCTAGGTCGGCGGTGAGGGTCCAGTACGAGATCCCCCGTCAATATAGGATTAAGGTTCCTAAAAAACACCATCGACCGCATCAGCCACCCTCAGGTTACCAAACCTTCTTTTTGGATCAATTAGAGGGTGGGTTGCGGTTCCCTATCCCCGAGTTTTTTATTAGGGTTTCGGGATACTTCGGGATTCCAGTGAACCAGCTGGCTCCCAACTCTTTTCGTATACTTGCATGCGTATGTCTAGTGTTTAAGGTGTATGACATCCCCTTGCATCCTACCGTTTTCCACTACTTCTTCTATCCGAAGAAGAAAGAAGACGGAGTTTTTTACTTTAATGCCCGCCCCGGGTTCAACTTCATAGACAAGTGTCCTTCCTCCCTTAAACTGTGGAAGAACAAATTCTTTTTTGTTCAGTCCCCGAGTCCCTTCCGTGTAATTGAGTGGCAAGACGAGCTCCCACTTCCTCCTCGTCTTCGAGACTACAAGACAGACACCGCATACTCGATGGCGTCGAAAGTGTTGGACGGATTGAAGTTCCATGCCGGCCGACTGCTGAGCGAGGAGGGTTTGCTGTATCGGGCAGGTTTAAGCCCAGTCGCTGCGGAGCTGTCGGATTCGATTGGTAAGTGAGTACTATTATTTTGGCTCATTGATGTCTAATTTTATGTATTCCTTGTTTCTTTGCAGAGGATCTTTGGATGGCGGCTTCCATGAACAAGTTCATCAAGTGGGACCGGGCATCTTTCAAGAAATTGACTACCCCCGGCCACTCGGAAGAGAGTCCAGCGGCGACAGCCTCGGCAGCCGATCGACCTGCCGCCGCAGAGTCCGAAGAGAGGTCTCACTCGGCCACTCCATCCGGCCGAGTCGACCAGAGGCCTCCTTCTGAAAAGTCCCGCGAGAAGGCATCCAAGGCGAAGGAGCCCCGAACGGAGAGGTCCAAAGAGCAGGCTCCGAAAGCCAAGAAACCCCGAGTGGAGGAGCCACGCGAGAAGGCCCCTAAGGCCAAGGCGCTGACTATCAACGAGCCGACTGACGAACAAGCGTCTCGGCCACGTCCTCCGGCAGCCGAGGCGGGTAAGTTAAAGCAAAAGGCTCGTCCTGCGCCGCTGCCTCAGCCCAAGAAGAAGAAACCCTCAAGTCCTCGGAGGGTGGCTGCACGTGTTCCCGGTGTCGAGTCAAGCCGGGGGACCAAGGGGCGGCTAGTGGTGCACCTGCTCGGGTCGAGTCGCCGGCCCATTCGGCGGCCGGATCACCACCCCCACGAGGCAATCGTCCACGGATCCACACTGGGAGTGCTGTCGAGCATCAGCAACCGATTGGTTCGACCATCTCAGGATCACCTCAGAGGCGGGTGCCGGTAGCGAGGTCCGGCGAGGAGCCGGCAGCAGCAGTTTCCAGCCCTCGCCGCGTTAGGCCTGAGGAGGCTACAAGCGGAGGGCTGACTACAACTCCTCCAGCTCCCGCGTGAGCCTTAGAGCAGGCGGCAGAAAGGACCACCCGTCTGAATATGCGAGAGACTTCTCCTCGCATCACAAGGCCGGAGTCGCCCCGCCGCATCGTCTACCCAGCAGCCGTATGTCCTCCTGGTGCGGCAGGAGTCTACCCTGGGGGCATATTTCCCCTGGTGAAGTTCATCTGCCTCCCATCGCGGCAGATGCCCCCCTCCATCGGGCCGAAATTAGTGATATTCTCGATCGAGTTCGTGCGCATCGGGGGGCCGCCTTTTACGAACCTTTGACCCTATCCGATATGACCAGCCGCAACATCTACAGCCTGTACCGGGTAAGTTCCCTTAACTCTTCATTTCCCTTATTGCCTTAGATAAGGGAGGCTAACCCATCTGCTTGCAGATTTTGGCTGAGGCCTTGGAGCTGCACAACCGCTTGCCCGGCGTCTACAACCACTTCAATCTCCTGGATGGGCAAGTGGCCGAGCTGAAGGCCAAGGAAGCCGAGCTGATGAAGGAGCTTGAAGCAGCCCGAGCAGCTGTCAGCCAACCCCAACATCAGGCTCAGTTGCGTTCCCTAGAGGAACAGGTGGCGGCGCTGCAAGCAAGAGAGGCGAATTTGGCCTCAGAGCTTGAATCGGCTCGGTCGGCGGCCGATCAATCGCAACATCAGGCTCAGTTGCATTCCTTGGAGGAGCAGGCCTCACAGCTGCAGGCCAAGGTAACGGACCTGGCCAAGGAGCTACAAATATCCCGCTCAGTAGCTGACCAACATCAGCATCAGGCCAGCCTAGCCAACGCGCAACTGCTTACCGCCGAGAACCGGGATAGAGACCTTGGAGCGCGAGCTGCAAGAGGCCAGGTCCCAAGAACAGGAGGCCCAGGAAGAGCTGAAACAGAAGAAGGACCAGCTGATCAGCCAGGACACTCGGCTGGCCAAGCGGGAGGAGGAAATAAGAGAGCTGAAGATCCAGCTAGATCAGAAATGTGCTGATCTGGACTTCGCCTGCGACGAGTCCAAGAGTCTTAAAGGAAAAGGTCGCCAAGCTAACTGAAGAGGTGACTCAGCTGAAGAAGCAAGCGGCAGACTTAGCCGAATCGGCTAAGGTGGTCGAAGGCGTCTCGGCTGACGCCCGAAGTGAGCTTGCGGCCTACAAGCTCAGCGAGGAGGACCGACTCGAAGAGGCCAAGGAGGACTGGCTGAAGTCCAAGGAATTCACCGACCAATTCCTGGAGAAGACCGGCAGCATGCTCAAGTCCGGCTTTGAGGGAGCCTTGAGGCAGCTTCAGGAGGCGGGCGTGGTGATTCCGGATGAAGCCTTCGACAAGCTAGATCCGCAGAAGGTATGGAAAGCACTACTACCGGCGTGGACGACTTCGACGCGGACGGCTTCGGCGGTTGTGAAGAAGGCCTCCGACCGGCAAAGGGAAAGGGAAAGGGGAAGAATGAATGTAATGGGTGCGTGGCCTTTCCTTGTAAATTTTTGCTAGTAATGAAAGATTTTGTTTATTCCTTCGATTTTCTTGTTGTGTCTTTGCATGTTGTCCTCAGCTATCCTTTATGGTGCGTCCCACCGAAGTGGGGGAGATAGAGTGGCTGGCTTATAGTAGGAAAAATGAAATTGTAGACTAAGCGACGAGTGTGGGAGAACTAACTTCTCTTGTAGGCGTGCGTCACCGAAGCGAGAGTTAGGACCTAGTGTCTCGACCATCCGGCTCAAAATAAGCCTGGCTGAGTGAAAGAATATCAGGTGAGGAGCGATCCGTCTGCACGATAAGGAGATAATGTAGCCTTGGCGATTCGGATTCGGCTAGGCTCGGCCGAGTGGCGTATGCGATAACGGGTGCTTAGCCCGTGGGAGTCGGCGTGCGGAGTTGAGTGCGAATTACTCTTGTGTTGGCTCACGGGAGTCGCTTGCGGGACTCGAAGTGTGTAGACGATCCGGGGAAGCGGATGATTCGGGTGTGGAGGTGATGGTCTCCGGTCCGAATCGGGGATGTGAACGGTCCGGGCTTGCGGACGATTCGGGAATGCAGACGGTCCGGGCTTGCGGACGATTCGGAAATGCAGAACGGTCCGGGCTTGCGGACGATTCGGAAATGTGAACGGTCCGGGCTTGCGGACGATTCGGAAATGCAGACGGTCCGGGCTTGCGGACGATTCGGAAATGTGAACGGTCCGGGCTTGCGGACGATTCAGAAATGTGACGGTCCGGGCTTGCGGACGATTCGGAAATGTGCCGGGATCGGAAATGTAGACGGTCCGGGCTTGAGTTAGCTTAGCGACTGCCTTGGGTTTATACAGGAGTTGGTGTGGGCGGATGCTTCCGTGTTAGGAAGGCACAGGTGATGGCTGCCGCTTCCGTAGTAGGAAGGTGCCAATAATGAAGGAGAGCAAGCAGTAGCTTACCCTAATCAAGTTGTGGAGTAGGTGGTTCGATGTGGAGTAGGTCCGAGACCTAATGCAGAGTCGATGGAGTAGGTCCGAGACCTAATTATGTCGGTGGAGTAGGTCCGAGACCTAATGCAGAGTCGATGGAGTAGGTCCGAGACCTAATTATGTCGGTGGAGTAGGTCCGAGACCTAATGCAGAGTCGATGGAGTAGGTCCGAGACCTAATTATGTCGGTGGAGTAGGTCCGAGACCTAAGTTGGCTCGATCCACGACTATGTCCGAGTCGGGAGAGTATTGTGAATGGCCGAGAGGCCTTGGAGTGGGGGAGGCCTGTAAACAACATTACTTGTCATTGCATGTAGGAAATGAATATAGACAAGTAATGAGATGTAGTAAAGAGTTTAAGTATGATAGGGCCGGAGGTGTGTGGCGCTCCATGGTCTGATCAAGTCCTTGCCCTCCGAATCGGTGAGGTAGTAGGCGCCGGAGCTTGTCTTCTTGGTTACCCGATAGGGGCCTTCCCATGGTGGCTCAAGCTTGCCCACTTCGCCTGCCGGTTTTGCTTTCTTCCACACCAAGTCCCCTACTTGGAAGGATCTGGGGATCACTCGGCGGTTGTACTTGGCGCACATCCTTTGTCGGTAGGCCAGCGAGTCGAGAGGCGGCTCGGTCTCTATCTTCAGTGATGAAGTCCAGCTCCATTCTTCGGCGCTCCCCGTTGTCTTCATCGTAGAGCCTTCTTCTGTCTGATGGGACTCCCACCTCCATTGGTACTACAGCCTCTCCTCCGTACACCAAGTGGAATGGTGTCATGCCGGTGCTTTCCCTTGGCGTGGTTCGGTAGGCCCATAGTACGCAAGGGAGCTCCTCCACCCAGCTGCCTCCTTCATGATCCAGCTTGGTTTTGAGGCCATGCAATATCTCCCGATTGGTAACTTCAGCCTGACCATTGGCTTGCGGATAGGCCACGGAGGTGAACGCTTGCTGGATGCCGAGTCCTTGGCACCAGGACTGGATCTTCTTTCCTTGGAATTGCCGGCCATTGTCGGATACTAGTCGTTGGGGAATGCCATACCGACAGACAATATTCTTCCACAAGAACTTGATGACGGCCTCCTCCGTGATGCGGGCGAGAGCTTCAGCTTCAACCCATTTAGAAAAGTAATCTACTGCGACCAGCAGGAACTTCTTCTGTTGTGGCCCTGTCGGGAAGGGACCTACAATGTCCATGCCCCATTGATCAAAAGGGCACGAAGTGGTGGAGGCCTTCAGCAATTCAGTTGGTCGTCGTGAGAAGTTTTGGTATTTCTGGCAGTGCAGGCAGGTGGATACTAACTTTGCCGCATCAGCTTGAAGAGTCGGCCAGAAGTAGCCGGCCAATAAAATTTTCCGGGCCAACGATCTTCCTCCCGGATGGTTGCCGCAGCATCCTTGATGAGCCTCCCGCAGGACGTAGTCGGCGTCCTCTGGTCCCAGGCATTTGAGTAGAGGACGGGAGAAGGCGCGCCGATACAGCTGATCTCCTATCAGGGTGAATCGGGCTGCGCGCCTTCGGAGCACTTTGGCTGAACCAAAGTCAGAAGGAGTGGCGCCTGTCTGAAGGAAGTTGATGAGGGGACTCCTCCAATCTTCCGGCTCTGATGCGGCTTCGGCCTGATCTATTTGGGCGACGAAGGCTACTTGAGTGATGGGCCCTTCGTCTGTCCATTCGGTCATGGAGCTGGCCAGCCGGGCTAGTTCATCTGCCTTAGTGTTCTCAGTGCGGGGAATCTTCAAGAGGGAAACTTCTTGAATTCAGCCTTGAGCTTGATGAAGGCTTCGGCGTATCGGCGCAGTCGGTCATTGCGAACTTCGCAAGTGCCTTCCACTTGTTGCGCCACCAACTGAGAGTCTGAATATAACTGGACTCGTGCAGCTCCCATTCGCTTGGCCGCCTGCAAACCGGCCAGCACAGCTTCATATTCAGCTTCATTGTTGGAGGCACGGAAACTTAATCTGATGGAGAGCCGAATCTCCTCTTCTCGAGGGGAGATCAACACAACTCCCACTCCGCTGCCTTGCCGATTGGAAGAGCCATCTACATATACCTTCCACGTCTGCTCCGGCTCGCCTTCAGGCATCTCAATGAGAAAATCGGCTAAGGCTTGAGCCTTGATGGCGGTCCGGGGCTGATATTGAATATCATACTCTCCAAGTTCCACGGTCCACTTGATAAGCCGTCCAGAGATCTCCGGATTGGTGAGCAGTCGACCCAGGTTACTGTTGGTCATTACTGTAACTGGGTGGGACAGGAAATATGGGCGTAGCTTCCGCACAGATAAGACGAGCATCCATGCCAGCTTCTCCAGATTGGAATACCGAGTCTCTGCATCCTTGAAGAGATGACTGGAGAAATAAATGGGATGTTGAGACTGACCTTCCTGCTTGACCAGCACGGAGCTAGCTGCAAAATTGGAGGCCGCCAGGTACATGAACAGGGGCTCGCCTGGTGAAGGTTTAGCGAGCCGAGGGAGCTGGGCGAGGTATTCTTTGAGCTCGGAGAAAGCCTTGTCGCAGTCTGCATTCCATTCAAACTTCTGTGCCCGCTTCAAGACCTTGAAGAATGGGAGGCTCCGCTCTGCTGCCCGAGAGATGAACCGAGAGAGTGCAGTGATCCGGCCCATCAGCTTCTGTGCTTCTCTGAGGTTGCGAGGTGGAGCCATATGAGATAAAGCTTGAACTTTGTCTGGATTTGCCTCAATTCCTTCCTCCGTCACTATGTAACCGAGGAACTTTCCCACTCGGACACCAAATAAACACTTGGCTGGATTCAACTTCAGACCATATTGGCGTAGGGTGTTGCAGGTTTCTTCTATGTCGGCAATGAGGGAGCTTCCCCTTTCGGACTTGATCAGTATGTCATCCACATATACTTCGATATTGCGGCCTTGTTGATGCCGGAAGATCTTGTCCATCAAGCGTTGGTAAGTGGCTCCTGCATTCTTGAGTCCGAATGGCATCACAGTGTAACAGAAAGTTCCATCTGCCGTTATAAAACTGACCTTGTCTTGGTCATCTACAGAAAGAGGGATTTGATGATATCCCTGATAAGCATCAAGCATACATATGTATTCATGACCGGAGGTCGAGTCGACTAGCTGATCTATACGAGGCAGTGGATAGCAGTCCTTCGGGCAAGCTTTGTTTCAGATCCCTGAAATCCACGCAGACCCTCCATTTGTTCCCGGGCTTTGGCACCAGCACCACGTTGGAGAGCCAAGTAGGGAAGTGCACCTCCTTGATGTATCCAGATTTCAGCAACTTCTGCACTTCATCTCGAATCACCTTGTTCTGCTCGGGGCCGAAGTGGCGTCTCTTCTGTTTGATGGGGCGAGCTCCCGGCAGGACGTTGAGGCGGTGCATGGCGATGTCAGGAGAAACTCCCGTCAGATTGGCCGGATCCCAGGCGAAGACATCTTGGTTCCGACGAAGGCATTCGGCTAACTCCTGCTTCAGTTCAAATGGCAATTCGGCGGCAACTTGCACGGCTGCTTCCGGACGATCAGGGCATATCTGCAGGAGTTCTTTTTCGGTAGCAGCACGAGGGTTCGGCGCTTCTTGCACAGCGTGCACCTCTGCTCCTTGGGTCCGCCGAGTCTTCCTGACCTCAGTACGGACCGAGTCAACATAGCAACGCCTCGCCGTCAACTGGTTGCCTCTTGCTTCCCCTACTAAGTCCCCCACAGGGAACTTGATCTTCTGATGGTAGGTAGAGACGACGGCGGAGAAGGCGCCGAGTGTCGGTCGCCCTAGGATCACATTATAAGAAGAGGGAGCATCCACTATGGTGAAGAAGCAGTACCTTGTCCTTCTAGCTGGTTCCTCACCAAGGGAGATGGCCAGACGGATCTGTCCCAGAGGGCGCACTTCATTCCCCGTGAAGCCATAAAGAGAAGTGGCCATCGGCTCTAAGTCATCCAAATCGATTTGCATCTGTTTGAAGGCTGACATGAAGATGATGTTGACAGAGCTGCCGGTGTCAACAAATACTCTGGATATCTCATAGTTAGCGATGGTGGCCTTGATGACCAGCGCATCGTCATGAGGAGTTTCAACTCCTTCTAAGTCTTGGGGTCCAAAACCAATGACGGGCCCCGTGCTTTGACTTCCTCCGGTCACACCGCAGACTTCCAGTTGTCTGCTATAAGCTTTCCTGGCTCGATTGGAATCTCCATCAGTGGCTCCCCCTGTAATCATAAGAATATTACCGAGGGGGGCATTATCTTGATTGCCGGCTCGGGGGTCACGGGAGCCGGACCCTTGACCGCGGTTTCCTTCGTTTTGTACCGGGGGAGTGAGCTCTCTAGGAGAACGGTGGCGCTTGGGGGCAGCTCGAGGAGAAGGTGGCAGCAATGGAGCGGTGGCTTGATGGTGAGTCTCCTGCAGGTGTTGAGGGGCAGGCCTCATTCCTCGTGAACGCTGGTCTTCTGTCTCACGGAGGACCCGGGCATACTGATGGCAATCCCGAGTGTCATGAGTTCTTGACTTATGATATGCGCAGAAGCGCGGCAGCCATCGTGAAGGCCCTGATGCGTGAGTGGGCCGGGAGTCTACTGCTTGAATGGCACGATGACCACCTGTCTGTCTAGCTGGATGTTCCGGCTCCGGCCTTCTGAGTGGTTGAGGTGGTGGGCGATGCTCGTTTCGAGCAACCGGAGCGGGCTGTCGATTCTGACCGCCGTGAGAGGAGGTGTCGGCATTGATCCGCCGAGCCGATTGGGCTTCTTCCACATGTATGTACTTGTCGGCTCTGGTCATCAGCATGTCGAAGTTCTCTGGAGGCTTTTTGATGAGCGACCGGAAGAAGTCTCCTTCTATCAGTCCCTGAGAGAAGGCACTGACAAGGACTTCCGAAGGAGCTGCCGGGACTTCTTGCGCTCCTTGATTAAATCTGCGCAGGTAGTCCTTGAGTGATTCCTTGGACTTCTGTTTGATGGCAAAGAGGTCCATCACGGTCTTCCGGTAAGTGCGGCTGGTGGCGAAGTGCCTTAGAAAGGAACTCCGGAAATCATTGAAGGAGCATATGGAGGCTGGCGGTAGATGGTTGAACCAACGGACCGCAGCACCAGTCAAAGTCGTTAGGAAAATCCGGCATTTGATAGCGTCAGTGTATTGATGCAGGGTGGCAGCATTTTCAAACTTGCCCAAGTGGTCTTCCGGGTCCGTTGCTCCAGTGTAGTCCACAAGCTGAGGGGCGCGGAAGTGGCGTGGAAGTTCCTCTTCTAAAATCCAGGCAGCGAAGGAGGATTTATGGGAGCTGCTGCCTTCCCCAGGGAGCGGGCCTTTGCCACGTGGGGGGCGTCGAGGCGGAGTCCTGGCCGCTGCGGATTCTACGGACATCCCTCCGTAATCTTCGAATAGGTACGGTTGCGGTGGGCCCTGGGCCTGATGGGCTTGATGGGCCTGTTGAGCTGGCGCATGATAAGCTGGAGCCTGATGGATCTGGGCGAAATGGGCTGGAGCTTGGTGGGCTTGAGTATGATGAGCCTCAATGGGCTCGAACAACCGGCGAGCTGGGGCCAGCGCCGGCGCTGGCGCTGGGGGTGCTTCAGCAGAAAATGAACGAAGTCTTGAAGGGCCAGCTGGTACCTGTTGCTGCTGTTGTTGTTGCTGCTGAGAAATCGCCAGGACGGCGGTGGCCACTGCCCTATCAAAGTCTTCTTGTGTCATGGCGACAAAGTAAGGTTGAGGAGGCTGGGGAGGTTCGTCCGTTGGCATCTCAAATCCGGGCGAAGAATCTTCTCACAGACGGCGCCAAATTATGTTCCGGTTGAGAACAGCTTCAGGACGTGTCACCGGGCCTCCTTGTTGTTGGTTCTGAACAGTAGCCGATGGTGGAGACGATGAGAGCTTCACGATCGTCGGAGACTTCGCCGGAGTGGATGATGATCAGCAACAGCCTCAGGGGTGGCCTGAGAACACAGGAATCGTCAGTAGGAAGGCCAGGGGGTACCCTGGTGCGACCACTCCGACGATCAAGTCAGGGACGGAGGGAGAAGAAGATGATGAACAGTAGAAAAAAAGTAGTTGGGAGTATGAGAGTTGAGAGAAGAGAGCTCTACCTGTCGTCCAAAGTGGTCTTTTTAAGAAGAGATGAACGTGCATATCTGTCACGTCATCATTTAAGGAATGTCTCATCATGATTAATGAAGTGGCAGGAATAATTGAGTCCCTTGTCCCATCGCCAGTAAAGTATTATGTTGTCACCATCCAAAGATACAGCGGGGCAAGCCGAAGACAGATATCATTAAATATAGGGGGCGTGGGCTTGTCAGAAAATCATGATGAGGTGGGCCAGTGCACTGTATGACAAGTGGTCAATAGAGAGTGTGGACAGGCGAGTCGGTGAAGCCGTAGTAGTATGGAGAGATTCGATGTGTGCATTGCCGAATGGAGGGAGTTGACGAGCGTATGACCGAATGGGGGCAATCTAGTATGTACGGGGCCGAACGGAGGCATTCGGCGAGGTGCCTGCCGAATGGAAGGATTCGGCGTATAGCTAGCCGCATGGGAGGATTCGGCATGTAGCTAGCCGAATGGGAGGATTCGGCGTGTAGCTAGCCGAATGGGAGGATTCGGCGTGTAGCTAGCCGAATGGGTATGCTTTATCGGGACGTGCTTGATACCCGAAGGTATTGACTTAATCGTGCGGAACCTACGCAATAGGAACAACATTTGACTCGAGTCTGACCCGTAGTAGTACGGTTGAGAACAGCTTCAGGACGTGTCACCGGGCCTCCTTGTAGATGGTTCTGAACAGTAGCCGATGGTGGAGACGATGAGAGCTTCACGATCGTCGGAGACTTTGCCGGAGTGGATGATGATCAGCAACAGCCTCAGGGGTGGCCTGAGAACACAGGAATCGTCAGTAGGAAGGCCAGGGGGTGCCCTGGCGCGACCACTCCGACGATCAAGTCAGGGACGGAGGGAGAAGAAGATGATGAACAGTAGGAAAAAAGTAGTTGGGAGTATGAGAGTTGCGAGAGAGCTCTACCTGTCGTCCAAAGTGGTCTTTTTAAGAAGAGATGAACGTGCATACCTGTCACGTCATCATTTAAGGAATGTCTCATCATGATTAATGAAGTGGCATGAATTATCGAGTCCCTTGTCCCATCGCCGGTAAAGTATTATGTTGTCACCATCCAAAGATACAGCGGGGCAAGCCGCAGACAGATAGCATTAAATATAGGGGGCGTGGGCTTGTCAGAAAATCATGATGAGGTGGGCCAGTGCACTGTATGGCAAGTGGTCAATAGAGAGTGTGGACAGGCGAGTCGGTGAAGCCGTAGTAGTATGGAGAGATTCGATGTGTGCATTGCCGAATGGAGGGAGTTGACGAGCGTATGACCGAATGGGGGCAATCTAGTATGTATGGGGCCGAACGGAGGCATTCGGCGAGGTGCCTGCCGAATGGAAGGATTCGGCGTATAGCTAGCCGCATGGGAGGATTCGGCATGTAGCTAGCCGAATGGGAGGATTCGGCGTGTAGCTAGTCGAATGGGAGGATTCGGCGTGTAGCTAGCCGCTGGGAGGATTCGGCGTGTAGCTAGCCGAATGAGTATGCTTTGTCGGGACGTGCTTGATACCCGAAGATATTGACTTAATCGTGCGGAACCTACGCAATAGGAACAACATTTGACTCGAGTCTGACCCTGACTAGCTTCTTGGTTCATCCCCGGAACAGTGGTAATACTTCTGGATCACTATATAGATTTGAGCTATGAAGAAATTTTTTTCTATAGTTTTAACAAATAATGAGGGTCAATTTGTCTTTGGTTAAAATCCTTAGATACTAGATATATTGATAATATTTCATACCATGTCCTAGGTGCTTGTTTTA
>NC_133863.1:15782971-15800898 GCF_044706935.1 Curcuma longa
TCAAGTCAACTCAGATTGTGTGAGACTCGAGTTGGACTCAAGTCACACAAGCCAAATTCGAATTCATCAAAGATTATCATGTATGAGATGCATGATCATAGAAAAAGCTGCATGATCTTCCTTAAAAGAAGAGAAAGATTATCATGCATGAGATGCATGATCTTCATTAAAAGAGGAGAAAGATCTTCATGCATGAGATGCATGGAAATTAATAAAATATTAATTCCTTAGATCACTAAAAGTCAAAAAACCTTCATCCCATGGTGGGATATAAAAAAGGGTGAAAGACTCTTGATGAAGAGGTTGTTGGATGCTCTTGCTCTCCCTCTTCTTCTTCTCTTCTACCACCTTCGCCGAACCTACCTTTGTGGCTAGCACCACAGTTGGGTTCTTCTCCATATCAGTGTTCGTGTGGATACCGTGGAGGCACGAACGCACTGATCGTGCTGAGATCCGCCGACCTTGAAGGCAAAGAGTTGCTGTCGAGATTGTGAAGGGCACGCATCGAAGGTAACCTCGATTCTAGTAGGTAGAATCGTCAAACGAGTATGTTTTTCGCATGGATCTTCTGGAGGGATCCTGTTTTTCCGCTGCGTTATATGCGGTTTAATCGATTTTTCGCGCATATAGATCCCTACAACATTGCCCTGAACACAAGGAGAACGGAAAAAGGATCACAACATTCGACGGAGGATGAAGAGACAACGCAAATGAGTTTTTTTAAAGCTAACAATTTTTCGAAGATGCAGAAGAAACATACTGTCCGATGCTATAACTGCAACGAGGAGGGGAATCTAAAAGACCAATATTCCAAACTCAAGAACCAGCCAAAGAAAAAGAAGGCATTGAAAGCCACCTGGGATGAGACCTTGTTTGACGAATCGGAAACTCAGGAGTACGCCGGACTTGCGTTGATGGTAAATCATCAAAAAGAGAGCACTGATGAAGGGGAGCAACGTCAGAAGAAAGTAATGACGAAGGGGGAGCCTCTCTTTTCAAAAGCGACCTGATAAGTGAGGTATGTTTTCTCTCTCACGATCAGTTATACGCTAGAATAAAAGTAATGTTCAAGGCTAATTGTAAATTAGAAAAAAAAATTACAATTTAAAAAGGAACTAGTCCTTGCATCTTTTTCTGATAACTCTAATGTATTGAAGAATGAAAATGATAATTTGAAAATTTTAGTTCAAAAATTAGAACTTGATATTTTATGCTTACGCCAAAAGAAAAGTAACTATCCTGATAATTTGAACTGGTATATTAAAAATTACAGGGGTCAACTTAGAAAAAGTGTCCAAAAATTATATTCTTCCAAGATTTTTAATCAATCTAGTAGATAAGAACTTATTTTGGATTCCCAAATCTATTTTAAACTGATCTCTTTTGTGCTATTACATATGCATGTATTGACTAATATTTTTTATGTCTTTTTACTTAACTAACATTATTTTCTTGTTATCTTAGAAAATTCAGTTTGACTAATTTTTTACTAGACAAAAAATTATGTTTCTATTTTTCCTCGATGCATAATTATGTTGTCCATCCATTGGGAATTTTGTGAAATTTTTTGAATATTTTTTGAATTTTCATGATTTTTTCATTCAAAATTTAAATTTTAAATTTTAAAAATAGATAAAAATGTTATTTTCACAGATCTGATTTTTCAGGATTCAAATATAGTCAATAGAACTCAATATAATTTATATACAAATTTTTGAAGTGTTTTTGAATTTTAAAATATTATTTTTCTAAAAATTCTTCTCTGTTAGTATTTAATTTATTTTTGGACTTATCGAACGAATTTAAAGTTGAAAATTTTTGTACAATCTCAAATCTCTATTTTTGACTTATACAAAAATTTTCAAATTTTTTTCAACAGATTTTTATTTTTTTAATTTTTTAATGAAATCTGATTTTTAATTTTAAAAATTTGATAGAAATATTTTTCCAAATTTGATTTTTTCGGATCTTTACATTAGATGTTGATTTGATAAAACTTTTTCAAAATTTTTAAATCAATTTTGAATTTTTTTAAAAAAAATTAAATTTTGAATTCCTTAATCTGTAAGTTTTTGATTTTTTTTTCAAACACAAAAAAATCAATTAACTCTGAAAAAATTGTTTCTGTTAATGAAATTATTTTTTTGAAATTTTTTAAGTAAAAATGTCATTTATAAATTTAAAAAATCCTTGGCAAGATTTTTTCTAACTTTTTTGAAAATCAAATTTTTTAGGATCTTTTATGCTTTAGTTAAACACTTAGAAAGAATTTTTTCTAACTTTTTTGCACGATTTTTTCCTTTCCTTCCCTATTTTTATTTACCCCATTTTTGCTGTGATCAAAGGGGGAGAGTAGGCGAGGTTCAGGGGGAGGTTATAGTTTTGAAATGCAAAATTATTTTCATACTTAACTGTTTAACTTAGTTTTATTATTTTTACTATTTTTTTGTTTAACCTTAATTGAACCTGGAGTTGATGCACATCAAAAAGGGAGAGATTGTTAGTGCCCCGATTAGTTTTGATGTGATCAACCAGGTTAAGTTAGGTTTTGTGTTGTTTTGATTCCTTTGTACTAAGTGTGCAGGAACTTAGGTACGGAGGAAGTTGAGCATAAGACGTAACGGATGAGAAGGATTGCGGAGATAGTGAGCCGACGGGCTCGATGCAATATGAGGAACGCGCAAGCTGCGAAAGAGTATGTCGGTGGAGCGAGAAGGACATGCGCAACGTCTGAGGGACGAGAAGCCGGGAGGAAGCACGCTCGAGGGGCAAAAGGCCGGAGTCGGGTTCGGGTGAGCCTAACTCCGGTTGGTCAGAAATCACCCAACCGACGATTCTACAAAAAGTCAACAAAAGTCAAACATATTGACTTTTGATTATTGACTTTTGACTGTTGACTTTGACCAAAGTAGAAGACTTAGACTTGGACCTTTTGGACGTGACTTTTGAAAAAAAAAGAAAAGATAAGATTTGATCAATTTTATCTTTTATCATATAAAAGATAAATACTTAATTTTTATTAAGGATAATTCTCTTTATTTTTTATTAAAGATAAAGTTTATCCTTATTTAATCAATGACTACGATCAAAGTCTATCTCCGATCAACGGTTAGGATCGCATCAATGGATCAACGACCAAGAGAAATTTCATCTACGATCAACGATCCAGATCTATTCTCTTGGACTATAAATAAGACTTAGAGTTTTAGAAGTCATATCATCAATTACTTTGTAATTTTTTCTCTAAGTCTCTGTGCTACAACTGTAAAGGCTTCTCTGCCTAAAGGAGTGCTGATTGAGCGTTAACCGCCTTTGGAAGCAACGATCCAGTTGCAACCAAGTTTCATTTTTAAAAAGATGAGTGTTATTCTTCTTAACCGTCTATTCACTCCCTCTAGCCGGTCCAACCTGATCCAACATAGTATACAATACCTCAATATGTTAAATTGTAATATTGAACAGACATCTATTGCAAAATGTATTGTTTGAGCAAAAGTACGTCCCAAGACTCTTGAGGAAATAACTCGATCATATGTCAGTGTCATTGGTAGTTTAATATACACTATGTTGTGTACACATCTTGATATCAGCTATATTGTTGGTTTAGTTAGCTGTTTCTAATTAAACCTAAGATCGAGACACTGCAAAACGGTGATGAGGATATTTATATATCTTAAATGAACAACAAATTATTGTCTTTATTTTCAACGATCTGATATGAGCCTAAAAGACTACATGGATGCAAATTGGATTGGAGATCTTGACGATAGAAAATCCACATTTAACTATGCATTCTTTCTAAATGGTGAGCCGTCTCGTGAAACAGCAAGAAGTAGGCTTGTGTAGTATTGTCAATAATAGAAGTTGAGTGTGTGTCTTATTCAACGACTGTGCAAGAAGTCATCTGGTTAAGAAGATTCCTAAAACATTTAAAGATTGTTGAGGATAGTAAGAGTCCTATTATAGTTTACTGTGACAATCAAGCTATCATAGTTTTTTCTGAGAATCTTAAATATCACAGCAAGGATAAACACATATCTATTAAGTATAATTTTGTAAAAGATATAGTTGATAAAAAAGATAGTTTTTCAGTATATCTTTACACGTGCTATGCTTGCTAATTCTTTTATTAAGTCATTGACTAAAAAGTCATTTCAAAGATATATGAAGTTTTTGGGACTTTGTAGAATGTAATATATTGTAAAGACAATCAGATATTGTAGGATGTTTGATTATGTAATGTTATGATTTATTTAGTGTGTATGTCATTGTTAAATTTGGATAAAGTCTCAGTGAACATGTCGATGAATTGAGATTTATCTTATAATATAGACAACCATCCCTATTTATTAAATATAAATAGAGGTAAAATCATTATTTATGGGATAGCTAATGAAATTGTCAATAGAGACACACCTGTAAGTTAAGATCGTCTTGATAGTAGTATTAAGATGAGATCATTTGTAAATTCATAATGATCAGAATAAATGTACTCATTATTTACTAAACCTTCTAGAAGCGAAATAAGAATTCATAAGTTAGATTCAAAATTAGGCATTGAGTATGTTTAGATTTAAATCTGTACGATGTTAAATTTATGAAAAACATGCACTCTTTATTAATAAAGAAAATAACATCGTAGTATGTGATTCATACTACATGTGCTATAATGACAATAAGGATAGTAGAAGAATAAATTCCTACTTCTCTACTATGTGAAATTTTAAGATTATAAGATAATATCAATTTTACCCTCAATGATTTTTTAGTTGTCTATTTGAAATTTTAATAAATGTCTGCTACTTTAACATGTATCTTAATAATTATGGTTGATTTGGTTTATGGAACATGACTAAAAAAGTGACTGATTAATATGAATGAATTTTAGTTGAAAATTAAGATTAAAATTATTACTACTAATCGATCAATTATATTTTTTATATTAAAAATATGATTATGAATAATTATAATAATTAAAGATATTGAATATGCTCTTGATATAATAGTTATTATGAGGAATTAGAAATGTACATATTGATTTAAATAATTTAATTTAGAATAAATATAAGATATTGATGTTTCTAATTTATCTTGAAAAATAATTATGTAAAGTGTGATAATTTTTTAGTATTAATAGTTTAATATATTTATTATCTCATGAATTTTTTTCTTACGTATAAATTGGATATTTTTATTTGATTATTATTATTTGATTTAGATAAGTGAAAGATATTGATAGTGGGCAACAGTTGGATGACAACTGCACTTGCAGTTAAAAAAACTTTCCACTTACCCTTATTTAAAGCATCCAAGTAAAGTAAAAGGGGAAAAGGAAAAACTCTAGATCTTTTGCAAGAGAAGAGCATCTACAACAAGAGGGATTTAGCTCGTGAATATTGGTAATCGTCCTTCAGACGACAGACACAAGCAACAGACATCAATCGTTAGTAAGAGTTCTGATTTTATTACTGTAAATAATTATCATGACTTTAATACCTTGTATGATCCCTATCGCGAAGGTGCAGACTTTGTCCGTGAATATCCATTCAACCTCCGGGAAGGCAGCTCCAACTGCTGTGTTTCATGGCCTATGGCTCAACATCCTTTACTATGATGCCCCCACCCAACTCGTCAATGCAAGCCTCTCGAGAGGAACCAAAGGTACCTTCCTCACATGGCATTGTTAGATGATGATCTAATTGTTGATCCTTCATTGTGAATGTTACAAACTTTAAACAAGGGTGCTCAATGCTCGCTTTCTTTGTCAGGTACATCAATACAATTCTTAGCATACCAAAGGTGCAGGAACATTCTCTATTCTCATCATGCAGAAACATTTCCAAGTGGGAACATTCTCTCCGGGTTCTATCCGGACAACCTCTCTCTACCCAGCACTCGCACAAAGGAGCTCATCCGAGCGGAAGCGTTCTTACTGAGCCAGCTTTCTTCGACCTCAGCCTCTGACCACTTCTGACAATCTTGCAACTCATAACCAACGTTGACAGGATAGTCTGTGCCGGATGTGACACATATCCAATAGCTAGATAATGTAGGTGTACGACTCCATCATTGTTCACTATTCCCCTGACGGCGGATCCTTTTCCGTCTACTTAGTTGGCTTCGAACTTGTATGGCAGCCCATGCAGACCTCTTCCCTACCAATATAAAAGGGTAGGTAAGGGCTAGTCGAGTGAGGCTTTTCTTGATCTCTCGTCCAAGTTCTTTTATTCTTGTCTTTTTCTCGCGCACCTGTAAGTTCCATTAATAGCCCAGCGCTAACTTGATTGTTGGAGTGGTTACACCAACCATGCCGGAGTCCATTCATTGACAAGTGTTGAGACCCAAGATCGAAGGTTCAGTCAGGAGGCAACCGAAGCAGCGGGAAGAAAGGAAGGGAAGAAGACGTCTGGGCGGGGTGAAAAGAATCATCAAACCAAAGGGAACTATGTTTCCTATATACAGAATGAACTTGCCCTCAACTGTGAACTCACTGGACTTACAGGAGGATGGCCAATCTATTGGATGATACAATGATCTAACTCAACTTTTTGGACTCGATTCTACCTAGAGCTAGAATCTAGCAATCAAACCTAATGCCTAAACATTTTACTGGAGCTTGTTTAATTTATTCAGTTTTGTCAATGATCGACTCGACTTGCTTATCTTATGGTAGGAGAAGATACCCTGAGAGGGAATTTTCCTCTGAAGAGCTGCTACCCTGTAGGTTATGCAAAGAACATGAACACAAGCTGCAACAGCGAATATTGAAATGTCAGAATTGTGCCGTCCACGCTCTGCTTTTAGAGGGAATCAAGCTACAAGGGCCATCAAACATGATCAGTATCAGAATGAGCATATATATATGGATCGGACAACAAATCTTATCCAAATCTTGTTCTTTCCCCACACCTTTCATGATCTGACCTATCCTTTCCACCAGTTCATGCTTGTTTGCCACTTTTTCTTTAGCCCACTTAGATAAATTTTTTAAGTATCAGGTTTCTAACTTTTCAAACAGATTGACTCTGGGATGATCCGTTTAGTCCTACAAAAATTTCTCATTGATTATCAAGATATATTTAAAAGCATTAATAGCAGACGGCTTAACAATCAGATTTTCTTAAACCCAAGCTCCCACTAAAGGAAACTCATTCTGTAATACGTCATAGTTGATACTCGAATTTTAAATGTACGAAAGACTGCATAGGCATCTTGTTGTAGCATCATAGTTGGAGAGCCCATTTGTAGAGAATCGTGATCTAGACCCAAAGAGGCAGAGTTGCCAAAGTAATGATAATTAATACGCCATTAATTAACTAGTCATAATCATGAAAAAAAATACATATCATGAAAATGAAATTAATAATGTATCCTCCGTTATCATGGATCAACTTGTGAGTTAAATTTATTTAGTAGTGCGTGCGTAGATTCACATGATCCCCAGCTACGGCGTATTTACAGAATTTTCCTACAAAAATTATAAAGATGTTCCTTTACTGGGAAAAAAAATCACACGACACTAGTTTTACAAAGGGTTCCTTTAAAAAAAAAAGAAAAGGGCATCACATCCGATGTTTTATCTCTAAAATGCCACATATTTTAGCATTATTGTAGTAATTATTTGATAGTTATTATAATATATAGAAACTATTGAATAGTCGTTATAATGTATTTGTGCAATCGACCTTTTTTAGGGTTTCAATGTTTATTTGATAATATATTTAAATAAAGTGTAGTCAAAGTTTAATTATCAAGTGGGAAGTCTTGCAAGAGTGAATTTAACATAGAGAAAAAATTCTTAAGGAGTGAACTTTAGATAGTGAGAAATTTTGGAGGAGGAATTTCAAACAAAGGAAAAATCATAAAGAGTAAACCTTATATAATGAGAAGTCTTAGAATAATGACTTCAAATAAAGGAAAAAATTCCAAGTAAGTAAACCTTTAGGTAGTGAGAAGTCTTGAATGAATAAACTCTAAGCAAAGAAAAAATCTTAAGATAGTGAATTTTAGATAATGAGAAATTTTAGAGTAGTGACTCCAAACAAAGAAAAAAATTCTAAGAGAGTAAATCTTAGGTAGTAAGTAGTCTTGAAGGAATAAATTCTAAACAAAAGGAAAAATCTTAAAGGAGTGAACCTTAGATAGTGAGATGTCTTGAAAGAGTGAACTTCAAACAAAGAAAAATCCTAAGGAAGTGAACCTTAGGTTGTAAGAAGTCTTAGAGGATTGAACTTTAAGCAAAGTGAAAACTCTAGGAAAGTGAACTCTAAGTAGTGAGAAGAAGTTTTAGAGGAGTGAATTCTAAGCAAATGTAATTGAAACAAGGTTACAATATTACTAACACTATTTTTCATTATTATTATTGCTATTGTACTAATTCAGTGGTGCGGAAAGTCTTAGTGGATTGGGTCGATCGGACACTAAACAAAGGAAGTTCAAACAGGTCAGTTGGACTGGATGCTTGGCAGGTAAGCAAGGTAAGTCCTAGAGAGACCTTGAGGATGTGTACCAATTGGGACAATCTTAGGTGTTGATATAACCGAAGAAACCTACAGAGGTTTTTAAAGTAGAGATCAAACAGTTAGATTACTGTCAAATGATACTATATTGTTTGTGAGCTAACTTGATTTTGTGAAATTCGGACGACTAGAAGGTGATCTAGGCGACCAAGAGTAATTTTGACAAGTCGAATCAAAGGTGACTAGAAGGGAATTCAGGTGACTGAATCGATTCCAGGTGCCTGGAGCAAAAAGATATCAGAAATATGTCAGTTTGGATAATACCACACTAGAGTCACCCAGAAGGCTATGTAGGCGATCAAAGAGACTAAATTTCCAAATCAGCATGCTGAATTTTCAAATTGATGAACACAGTTGGAGTTGCCCAAAAAACTCTCTAGGCGATCAAAGAAATCTATAAAAGTAGGCTTCAAATTTCAAGGAAAATAATCACCTGAAGCTTTCAACTCGATCTATGTGCTAATTTCATCGTCTAGTAAGCCATACAAATTTTCGACAACCTAGGTCAAAGTCACATCTTTTATTGTTGATATTCTTTCATTTGTAGCATTCTTTTATTAGGAGAATTATATTGTTGTTACAATCTCTTACTTTTTATAATCCTACCCTTCTTTTTTAAAGTTCTTTCGAAGAAGAATTAGTGATTTACCTATCGAGGTAGTCTAGTGACGGATTATGGGCCTTGGAGTAGCAATCCGATAAGGATTGTGACCCAAGTAAATACCTTGTGTGTTATTCTTATTTTCCGCTAGAATTTTTTTTTTAAAATACGAGATTTCCCCCTTTCTCAATCCAACAATGTTCCCTATTTTTAGTGTTATTATAGTAGCTACGATTATCTACTATAATATTTAAAAATTATTTTATAGTTGCTACAACATATAACACTTAATATAATACTATTATAGTATTGTAGCAACTACTTTGTAGCTTCTACAACTATTTTAAAGTGATTTTATTATATATATATATAATATATATATATATATATATATAGAATGATAGGGATGTAATTAGTTAAAAATTTGAGTTAATTTAACATAATAAAATTTATGAATATATATGAGGATATAAGATTTATTAGTAATTAGGAGTTGATTGAAATTATTAATTTAAAATTTAATTAAAATTTTTAAATTTTATTCCCTCTCCTCTCTTCCTCGTCGCCTCCCTTCCAAGCACTCCTACCTCTGCCACACAAACATGCATGCTAGCACCATTGACGTCGTCCACGAGAGTGGTCGACACCGATTAATTACGTAATTATTCATTTATTAGATTTTGATTTATAGGTTGATTAATTAGGTTAATAATTAGTTGATTAATTAAGTAGATGGATTAATTAATCAGAATCATTAATTAATTAGATTTGTTTGATTAATCAAATGATATTTGATAATTAGATGATTAATTAATAATTAATCCGATAATGATAAATTAAGATTATTAGGGTAATTGGTGATTTATATTGTTTGATTAATTAAAATAATAATCAGTTAATTAATTAGGCTTAATTGATTAATAGAGTTTAATTGATTTAAGCTGTAACTAATCTTATTTGGGTTTAAATGATTAATTAAGTCAATAATTAATCAAATTAAGAGTTATTGATTTAATATTATGCTGTTAGGGATTAGTAATCTGTTTAATTAAATAGTTAATCAATTTAATTGAGTGATCAGCGATATAAATCCTTTTACTTAATAAATTAGATAATTTATTAAGTTACTAATTTATTTAATTATTTGTTGTAAATGAATTCGACAATTGATTAATTAATTTGTTGTAATTAAGTAATTAATTGAATTATCAATTAATCAACATAAGATTTAATTATTAATCAATTTAATTAACAATTGATTAATGATTAAGTAATTCATTTAGAATTAATTGGATTATTAAACAGATTGATAATTTCATTGCTATCAATTAAAGAGTTAATTGAATGATTAACTAACTTATTAGTTTAACTTGATAGTTAATTAAATTACTAATCAGATTAATGGATTGGCTAATTGATAAATTGACTAATTAATTAATTTATAGATTGGTTAATTATTGGTAGATTAATTAATTGATAGGTTGATTAACTAGGTATAGATTCTTAGATTTTCTTTCTATAATTTACTTGTAGGTGTGGGCTCGAGACATGCCCTCTAATTTGAAGACACCAAAGGTTTTCTACAAGTAGAAATGGTAGTTCCTTTGACTTCTATAGATTCTTTGTCCCTTGTACAAGATTATTTTATTTACATGAATTAAATAACAGTTATTTTTACTATGATATCCATTCTATATTAATTCTTGAGCTTAACTTTTTATTTGCTTGACTTTATTTTTGTCTAATTGATGTCGATGATATTCATTGTTGTTTATGTCTTGACCTTTATGTAGTTATCATACAGTAATATAGGGTAGGATATTCCACTGGATGGAACTAGTGTTACTGTTTGATTTTGGATGTTTATTATTCTTCTCATTGTTATGTATGCTTGGGCACGTATGATATTTCCATACTCCAGTCTAGTTTGTAGAGCATTTCCCTTGGACGAGACCATTATTGTTTTTACTTGTTTATTGTTATATTATCTACAAACTTTGACTGCCCATGAGAGACCCATCGTGGTAGTGTGATTCACCCACAGTCAATAGTTAGATAGCTACATATGTTGGATATTTGGGTCTTAAAGAACCAATACGATTTTATGAAAAATCGAAATGTCATCAATCGATAAAAGTACTCGAAATTGACTTCAAAATCGAAATCTACATTTCGCGTAGATAGATTTAGACTATTAATTTGCTCAAAACTGATTACGATTGAATGAGAAATTATTTTTTTAAAGCGGCCCAGAATAATATTAATTATTAATTAATGTTACATAAGGAAGTGCATGGGGAATAATCTCACATCGGAGAATTTTGATGGGATTCCCTTCCCTATTAATGTTGTTGCATCAATAGAGTTAACACAAGAAACCCATGTGCTCTCTTCTCACGGGCGAGCAGGTGCTCACACCTGTAAGCCCGCCACCCGCCACGCTCGCAATGGGCGCTTTGTCGGTGCACTTTGCACTTCGCACATACGTGTCATTGAAAGGAGCATTGAGAAGCCTAAATTTATGCTCTAGAAGACGTGGCAGTATCTACATGGCACTCAGATGACGTGTCAGGCTTAAATGTGACGTGGAAGTGCTTATGTGGAATCCATGTGGGCAAGGAGAGATCACAGGACTGTTGACTGGGCGAACAAATGACAACCGTTGATCAAAGAGGTGTGATGGATCGCATGTGATGCGATCTGGAGCGTTGGATCGCAAAGAGTCACGATCTGACCGCTGGTGATGGTGCTTGATCTGAAGCGTTCGATTGAATAAATTTTTGGATCTAGATCTCACGGCTGATGACAAAAGGGAGATCTGAGGGTCACAACCTTCCAGATCTAATGGATGAGATTAAGAGGGTTGTGTGAAGGGTTACAACCGTCCAGATCGGACGACCCAGATCAATTCTGCCCAAAGGTCACATCCACTCACCCAAAGGGTATTCAACCTCTTCACTTGGTATAAATAGATCCCTCCAGATGCTGAAATTTTATCGATCAATCATCGAATTCATCGATTCTACTCATCCTTTGAGCATTCATCTCATCTTGTGCATTCGGAGTCTAAAAAGCCTACGAGAAGGTTCGCTGATCTTGAAATTTGAAGTGTTACTATTCCGAGACGTCGTCGTTGTATCTTGGAAAAAATTGCTGCTATTCGTAAACACTTGTAGCGAAGCAATATCATTTACGGAGATAGTGTTGAACACTAGCCTCGACGTTTCCATATCAATTTGCATCCTCCCCGAGCAGCTACCGGAAACAACAACATACACACCCTGACTCCCTACGAGACAGGTCGTGATAATGTTGTTCACCCACAGTCAGTAGCTAGATAGCTAGCTACCTATACATCCTAACTACCCACGAGATGGGTCATGGTAGTGTAGTTCGTCCGTAGTCAGATAGTTTATCTATGTACCATGACTGCCCACGTGATAGGTCATAATAATTAACGTGGTTCACCTATAGTCAGTAGTTTATCTATACACCTTGAGTTCCCATGAGACAAGTTGTGATGGCTTGGTTCGCCCATTGATAGTGTTTGCCTACATGGTTTGGTTTGACCCATTTATACCCTGATGGTTTCATATCGTGTCGTACTTGTATTAGTATTATCAAGCTAAATTAGAAATGGACTATATGAATGCTTTTAGATTTCCTTACATGATCCCCAAATATTTGTGGTAAGTGTAGAGATATTAGTTATGAGATTTGTCTATCTTGGATTTCCTTTAACCACTATGCACTGTTTAATATCATGTGTCATATTTCTTATACCCATGGACTAATTTGTACTAATTATCTTTGCTTCCTTTGACTTCCAAGTTATTAGATAGAGGACATGTTATGTCGACTATAATGTATATGTTTCATGTATATATTTTCAATAATATTTAACATATACATCTATTGCATTATATGAGCATATTTTACATAGTGTCTTAACTTTTGCACTTTTTTTTCCTTTTAGTTAAAAAAATTGCTCTTTGTGTATTTTATTGACAGTACATGAAGTTGGAGCTCAATTTGAGATGAAAAGTCTTGGAAGTATGCATTTTAGCATGAAACACTATTTGACCATGTCCCCTAATATGGTTATGCATTACCATTGGAGCAGAATGAGCATTAAAGCCTTAACCGAAACTTCCAATACAAAACACGATCTGGTCGTGTCCCCTAACACGGTCATGTTCTGCTCTGACGCCTGTCGAGGAGACATCCAACACGCCACATGATCATGGCACAGTGGTGGTGCTCTTGATTTTTAAGAAAGTCATACTAGATTTAAAAGGCTTTGGAGGCTATAAGGACCAAGGAGACATCTATTTGAGGCATTTGGGATCAAGGGATCTCCCCTTCCCTATCAAGGGATTTTAATAACAGGGAACCCTAGGAAAGAATTGTCTTCCAAGGAGTTTCAAGAATTCCATCCATCAAGGAGGCAAGGAGATCTTTCAAAGATGATATTGACATTTACGACTAAGTTTTCTTATTCTTCTCTCTTTCATTGAGTTATAGTATGTTTAATTTTGTCTTTGACTTGTATCTCCATCTTCATAGATTAGTTTTCTTAATTCTAGAATTAAAGAGTAATCTGATGTAGAGTTGACACTTGTGTTTTATTAATCTTTTTTGTTGCATGATGTGTTAGATACTTAATTCAGTTTTAGTTTACTTACATGTTAATGATGGTAGCATGCGTTATCATATCATAGGAAAAAGGAGAATGACCAAAAGGTGAATATAATTCTGTAACGTATAAATTTTGGACTTGAGAATTTATTCACGAATGTAGTTCAAAATCTTTCGAAGATATCATTCGCTATAACCCCGATTCGGCCTCACAAAGTAAGGGATAGTGGTCTAGAGGATCGTGGGCATCGTGAAAGGAGTCTTCTTGAGAAAACGATCATCTTAGTACTGCTATCACGAAAGTATAGGTCACGTTTGCGTAGATACACCGATATTGTTCGAGAGAAAATATCGATTACCATGGGATAGACCACCTTCAAGCATATCGAAGATTGAAGTAAAAAAGGAAATTACAATTAGTGTTAACGATCATCGTGGTTAAATCGAAGTCCTAGAATTATCTTTAAAATGGATTTTCTCTCAATTTTTTGCTTTGTTTTCTTAATTCATTTTCTTTCACAATAATTCTCTCAATTTTGATTCATTTAAATAGTCTATTTTTCATTTAGATTGTACTTGACCACACGGTTCTAGAGAATAATATTTTATTACTTGATGATAACTGTGTATTGGTAGAAATCACATATTAGACTACCCTTGCATCACTCAGAAATCATTATTTGTCGATCTTGCTTGACATCGAGTGTTAGGTTTCTTTTTTTTTGTTAGTTTGGTGCTTCTTATTATTTTGGTTTATTCTTTTCTTCTACTTTGATTTGCTTTCTTTTATACCTCGAAGTTTTAGTGATTAAAATATTTACCTTATTAGTTTTGGAAATATACACATATCATGTATATTGTATTAACATTTAGTAAGTTAGCGATTTTATATATTGTATCAATATTTTGTTAGGTGAACTGAGTTCGATACTCGTATTTCTTATATTATCATTAGGGGTAGCCGCCGGTCTAGCAGACAAGTATACTCTTAGGGCGTGATAGATTTTGGTTAATTTAAAATAATTTTAATAAAGTTTAAATAATTTTGATCAAGTTGATAAAAAGTATTTTGATATAATAGTGTTCAAAGTTTAGAATTTAATGTTCAAAATTTTAATATTTAAGATTTAGTTATAACTATGTAGTAGTTATTCGGTAGTTGTTACAATGTGAAAAATCATCTATTTCATTTTAATCAAATTAAATCCTAAACTTTAAATCATAAACACATTATAACAACTACAAAGTAGCTTATACACGTTGTAGTAACTACTCGATAATTGCTACAACAACATTGAAAATAAAAAATATTTTTGGGATAAAACATATAATATGACCCCTTTTTGACTTTTTTTTAAAAAGTGTTGGATATTGGGGCCTTAAAGGACCAATATGGTTTTGTTAAAAATTAAGGTGCCATCAATCGATGAAAGTCGTAATTGACTTCAAAATCAAAATCTACGTTTCGTGTAGATAGATTTAGACTATTAATTTGCTCAAAATCGATTAAGGGTGAATGAGAAATTAATTGTTTAAAGTTGGCCCAGAATAACATTAATTGTTAATTAATGTTATATAAGGAAATGCATGGAGAATAGTTCTACATCGGAGAATTTCGATGGGCTTCCTTTCCTTATTAATAATGTTGTATTAATGGAGTTAACACAAAAAACTCATGTGCTCTCTTTCACGGGCGAGCAGGTGCCCGCACTTGTGAGCCCACAGCTCGCCACGCGCTATACGCGCAATGGGCGCTTTGTCGGCGCACTTTGCGCAAGGAGCATTGAGGAGCTTAAATTTATGCTCCAGGTGACGTGACAGTGCTTACGTGGCACTCGGGTGACATGTCAAGCTCGCATATGACGTGGCAGTGCCTATGTGGCATCCACTTTAGGCAAGGAGAGATGACTAGACTGTTTACTGGGTGAACGGATGACAACCGTTGATCACAAAGGTGTGATGGATCGCATGCGATGCTATCTTGAGCATTGGATTGCGAAGAGTCATGATCTGACCACTGGGATGAAACTTGATCTGAAGCGTCAGATCGAATGGATCATTGGATCCAGATCCGACGGCTGATGACCAGAGGGGAGATCTGAGAGTCACAACCCTTCAGATCTGATGGATAAGATTAAGAGGGCTATGTGAAGGGTTACAACCCTCCAGATCGGACGATTCAGATCGATCCTGCCCAAGGGTCACATCCACTCACCTAAAAGGTATTCAACCTCTTCATTTGGTATAACTAGATACCTCCAGATGCTGAAAATTTCATCGATCAATCATCAATTCTACTCATCTCCTGTGCATTCATCTCATCTTGTGCATTCGGAGTCCAAAAAGTCTACGAGAAGGTTCGGAGTCCAAAAAGTCTACGAGAAGGTTCGCTGGTCTCAGAATTTGAAGTGCTACTATTCTGAGACGTTCGTCGTTGTATCTTGGGAACGAGTTGCTGTTATCCATAAGCACCGTAGTGGAGCAATATCGTTTACGGAGATAGTGTTGAACACTAACCTCGATGATCCATATCAGTTTACATCCTCTCCAGAGCTACTGAAAACAACAAAAAGATCACCCATCAGATGATTTAATAAATATGAGATGTCATTTTGATTTTTTGCCGAGTCTCAATCTCAAGCTCTTAAACTAGTCTTAAAACAAATAAATTTTTTATTAATAAATAATTCATAGCTAATAGAGTTAATGTAATCACTTCATTAAATAACTTCATTAAATAGTAGTCAGTGAATCAACTCAAAATGTGATAGAAAAATATAATCATCGAAAACACTTCAATATTGAGGGCACTCAAGAAATTCAATCTAGTAACTTCTTCACTTCTTGCCATTTTTTAGCAAGATGCTTTTGACAAGTTGATAGATTAGACTATCTTTTTTCAATTTGAACTAGCAACCATTCTTTTTCTAGTTACCCCTTCCTTGTTGGCGTACCTTGTGTGATGTACCATATTTAAACTAACACTTCTTTGTTTTTTTTAATATAATACAGGTATCTAGACTCTTACAAACTCAATTAATCTTGAAGATGGACAGACAGTCTTCCCCTGATTCGTCCATCGGATAAATTCATCTAGTAGCCGACTTCCACAGTCAAAAATCCACTGTAAAGTCTACTCTTGCCCTAAGATTTCAAACTATAGTACTTTATCAATCCACCAAATATCTTACCGCCAAAGGATGATGACGCCGGACGGGATAGTGATTATCCCGGAAGCAATATTGAATCCGTTGGTTCGTCTGCGAACACCGAAAATAATCTTCTAAAACTTGTTAATTCGGAAGAATAACAAGAGATAGGGAAATAAACGGCATTACCGAAAATATTATTAAACTAAAAATTTCTTCTCCTAAAATATCAACTTATAAGATGTTTATATAGACTCAAACTCTAAGAAAGATTCCTCATAAAAAGAAAATTTTCTTAACAAATTCTAAAAGAAAGATTCCTCATAAAAAAGAAAAATTTCTTAATAAACTCTAAAAAAAGATTCATAATAAAAATGAAAATTTCTTAACAGATTCAATCTTAAAAATCCTAAAATAAAAAAATTAGAACTTTTCAAAACTACTCTAAATACCAAAAACTTTAAAAATTTCTTAAAATAAAAATTATCAAAATTAATAATAAAAATCTTTGGATGCTCCTGCATCAGTCGTCCCAGGTTGAAAGAAACTCGTCCTCGAGTTTAGAGTAGTATCAGGTGGTTGTCCAGAAAGAAGATCGTCTTGTACCAAATCAATAAAATTCATTAGTAGTTGTTGGACTTTAAAAATTCTCGGCGATCCGCTGACGAATATAACATCAGGAGGTCACGGGTTGATCATCTTCCTTGTTGGTAGCCTCAATCGCCCTTCTTCAAAGCCCGAAAGAGAGGTTGATAGCCTCGATTTCTTCTCATCACAGCTCAAAGGGGAATATAATTGTATCGAAAGACATAAACTAATCATGTTGCTAGATGCTCCTGCATCAGACGGCCCAGGTTGAAAAGAACTCATCCTCGAGTTCAGGATAGTGTCTTCAAAATAAAAAATTTTTAAGTGCTGATGAATCAAAAGTCGTCGCGTAAGTGATGGAATAGGAGGAAGATCCTCTGATATTAACTCAGTCAAATCTCTAGGTGGTTGTTGTACTTCTGATTGAACATA